>NW_021633134.1:0-21867 GCF_004799145.2 Neltuma alba
AGGCCCATCTAATGAGATAAGATTTATTGTTGCTGTATATGATCTCCCAAGCGATCTTGTGGGGCAAGAAAAATAATAATAAAATAAAAACATAGTTTTGTGCTCGCGTGATACGTCAATCTAGGGTTGCGTAATCAATGAGACATGAAAACACGGTTAGAGTAAGACCACATCATCCAAAATTTTCAGCCATTCTTTAATATAAGATGTTTACAATTTTTTCTTTTGATAATCAAAATATCTCTCGATGTTCCATGCATATATCGGTCCCTAATATAGAGAGTATATTAAGAAAATTAGTTTAATTAGTAATTTCCAATAAATAGGTGTATTTCTTAAAATATCCTGTAATCATGTATATTAGTTAGAATTACCATTTGATGAAACATTTACATGTACAAACTACTACAAGAACTACCTTAATAAATATAAATAAATATAAAAGATAAAATGAATTCGGATCTTATATTTAAGATTAAGTTGAAAACCAAACTAACTCTTATATTAAGAATTGGAAGTAGTAAATGATTAGTATGGTGCATGTTAAAATTAGAAAATTGATAACATTTTGATAGTCAATTCAATTATTGTCGCTATCTTTTTCTTCCTTTGATGCATAACTCAGCTGGTCAGACGTTATTGTTAGGAAACTAAATGAGTAAAAAATCATAAATTAAGAGGAAAACATAATACTTTCTCTTAGTATTGCTGAAATTAGAGATACATATCCCATATTTGAAAGACCTTACCATTTTAGTTTAATTAAGATTATTTCTTGAAAAATCAACAGTATTTTTCTTAGTACAATTTGTATTGAAAATGTAACATCTGATTGTCTATGCCTTTTTCTAATTTAAATAACATTAAATAATCAAGTACAGCTAGTAATATTTTAATAAATATTTTGAAAATTATTTTATATGAAAAATTAATAAAATAATATAAAGTAAAAATTAATATAACTTATATTATCCAATTTATCCCTCATCTTATTATTTTCGTAATTTACTAAGTTCCTTTTAATATATGTGTTTAAATTTTTTTTGACGATGTATCTACTTGAAAATTTAAGAAAATACTAAATAAGTTTACAGAAATATGTTTAAAAAATTAAATTATGACAATGTTTAAAAGAAATTCATTAAAACTATTTTGATAATAAATTGACTGATTTTGAAATCATAATTATTCTAAAGAAGGGTATCTTAATTCAAAATATGTTATATAGCAGTCAATTAAAAGTTAGATGGATGCAAATGGAACCTGTTAAAAAAATGAAGATATATGTTAGATAACTTTTCATACTAAGAGAGGTTTATTTTTGTTTTAAAAATAGAAGAGACGTTTGTGTAATTAAAAAAAACAGAGACAACATCAATGATTTTCATAATAAATTAATAATCAAATTTATTAAACTAAAATTTAACAATTCAAGTTGTTTTGTCTTAAACTAATTAAAAAACTTAATTTTACTCATACTCTAATAGCTTCAAGTTACCAGAATACATAATTATATCAGATTTAATTTCAACACCGAGAAGACCACAGAACTGATATTGCGCGAAGGAGTGTTGATGAAAACCAAAAGAAGATATAATTTTTGTTGGCTATTTTCTGTGAATTAGTCACGGAATGAAAAATTAAAGATCTAAATCTCAGTTTCTATGAAGATCATAACTTTTAATAAAATAATTTTAAGTATGAGCGTTTGGGATTACTTACCACATAATTTTCCTAAATGCTGGCATTTAAATGTAATTTAGAATGACTGTAGAAATCCAGAGTTCAAAAGAAACGAAATTTTAAGGAAAATACCGAAATGAATTTTGCTTGACATGTTAAGAATACTGCTGATAATAATATGAACTAATATAATGATAGCTAGAACTAAACACAGTGAAAAATACAACTTGATGATATAGAGGCATGAATCTTAGAAGCACCGATGCATGTTGTAACGCACCGCTCATGTTTTGCCCAAAATACACAAAGGCTCGCTGCCTAGAACTGTCCAAAGGTGTCCACAAAAGTCTTGGGTAAGTCCGGAACTCTCTAGAAATGTGTGGAACTTGTTGGGGAAGCTTGGAGGGTTCTAGAATACTATAGATAATTGTAGAGACACCTAACCCCTTTGTAAATATCTAGATATTTTTGTAGAGTATTCTAGATACAACATTGTAACCGTTGGATCAAGTAGATTTTAGCCGTCCATTGAGGAGGTGGAGAACTATAAATACCCCTCCGCCTCATTCATTTCTCACACTCAAGAAAGTGAGAGTGTTGTAAGTACTTCAAGAGATCAATACAAAGTTCTTTCTTTGAGTCTCTTGTTCCTTCATGAGTAGGCTGACTAGCAACTTAGAGCAAGAGGTTTGCTAGGCCGCACAGTTCGTTGGAATTACGACCAAGTTCGTGACAATGTGCATTATACCATACTCTTTCTTGTCTTATTTATAAGCTTCAAATTTGAAGAGGGGTGTGGTCCATTTTATAAGCTTTAATTTAGAGTTTGTCCAAACATTTAATATATTAATTCTAATTTTGCTCTTAACTATTTATTCTCTTCCTTTTGTCATACTCTCTTATAACATTTTTTCATACATTCTTTTTATCTTCACTTTTTCATTTATTATAAGGGTATATTTGGAAACAAAATTATATTTCAAGTATATTTATTGCTTTTAACTAATTTTAAACTTATAATAATGATCGGAGAGAGTATATGATACAGCATGATACAATGAATACAACAATTTTTAAAATTTTAGAAAACTAGTACAAAAATACATACAAATGCACACAATTTCTGGTCTTTAATATAAGAGTTAGATAATTAATTTATAGATATTAAAAAATTGATTAAATTAATTATTTGTAATAAACGAATGTTGTGTTTTCTAAAATACCATTATTAATAATATGCATTGGAACTACTCATTGATGGGGACTCCTTAACATGTGCAATCACCATAGGATTACTTGAGGCCCAAAAAAAATATATAATGGAGACAAAGTGGATTGAGTTCTTATACATATACAGGTACGTTTACTTTTTTGAAGTATCAGTACTTTAGAATATGAATATGGTGTAAAGTTGCAAATTAAATAAGTGTACATATGAAACCAAATTCACCAATAGAGTCAGTTAGTTCATTTTGCAAGGACACTCAATATTGGAAGATTTAATCTCATATATACATTAACATATATTCTGGTATATAATCTAATTACAGAACTTAGGCATTAATACAAATTGTGTGATTAGATTCAATTAAATGAGTTGTTGGTGAGTCCAATTAATAGAATTGATTAAGTGAAGACAAACTCAACAACTCAATACCAACAAGCTCAACCATGAAAGATCACATCAACATTAATTTCAAAGCAAGTCTGAAAATAGAATCATCACACAACAGTAAGATAACTCAACAGTCAAAGACTTAAACTAAAATTAATATTAATCAAATCAAAATACTCAATACATCAACCGATCCAACTATACAATAATATAATCACACTTACATAATCCAAAATTCAACCATACATGTGAAGTGGACATCTAAACACTAGGTTACAGTTAAAAATCGTTTAAGCATAGGTTAGAAGTTCAAATGATGCTTGAGAACATTCAAGGATCGTTAACTGTATAATAGTTAAGGACAAAATGATTATCAAGTATGCCCTTTTTCTATAGTATGGTACTTAGAACTAAATTAACACATTTTCTTTGATATTAACAGAAATAATTATATTTGTCCCATATAAGAAAGTAAGGGGAGAGTATATATAATTTGAACTGACTGATAATGAATTAAGGAGGCATGGGACATATAAAAATAACGAGTCCTATAGTTCAACCAATTAATTTCTCATTAACAAATTAATTAGTTCAATTTAAAATAGGTCGCTGTCCAACTTTTCTCTGGCTAAGCCAGAAAGTCGTACAGTCATTTAATCTACAACTGCTCAGGTGTAGATTAAACTATCCCGTCTAAACACATGGCAAGGGAGAGTAAAAAATAGGGAAAATCACTAACAGGTCCCACAGAAGGCAATTTATTACTCTGAGGTCCCACGAAATGTCAAAATCACTGACAGGTCCCAAGGGACCTCAGAGTAATATTTTCGTTTTGTAAAATGACATTACTGCCCATCATATTCCAGATTCACATTTGCTCTGTCATTACGATTTACAACCTCAGCAGCGACTATTAACAACCTAATGAGAGGGCGTTAACAACCCTAGCAGTATCCGTTAACAACTTACTTTATAGAATTATATAACCTCTACATAAGAGTAAATTATAACCAAATAATATAATACAACAACTTTAACACTAAAATGGGAAGCTTTTTGATATCATTAAGAATTTTAACTAGATCCAATAGGATTATAGTAATATTTTAATGCGAATATCCATTTACAATCTCAACAGCGATTATTAACAACCGAATGAGAGGGCATTAACAACCTAAGCAGTAGCCGTTAATAACTTACTTTATAGAATTATATAACCTCCGCATAAGAGTAAATTATAACCAAATAGTATAATACAACAACTTTAATACTAAAATGGGAAGTTTTTTGATATCATTAAGAATTTTAACTAAACCCAATAGGATTATAGCAACATTTTAATGCGAAGATCCATTTACAACCTCAATGGTGGGTATTAATAACCCAAAGAGAGCTGTTGACAATCTAGGCAGTATCTATTAATAATTAACTTTATAGGATAATATAACCTCTAACAACTATATAAGATTAACTTTAAGACTATTTAGTTATAGTTTAGTTAGTTATAGTTAGAAGTTATATTATCCGATAAAGTTAGTTGTTAACAGACACTGCTAAGGTTGTTAACAATTCTCCTTAGGTTATTAATACTTACTGTTGAGGTTGTAAATGGATGTTCGCATTAAAATGTTGCTATAATCCTATTGGGTTTGGTTAAAATTCTTAATGATATCAAAAAGCTTCCCATTTTAACGTTAAAGTTGTTGTATTATACTATTTGGTTATAATTTACTCTTACGCGGAGGTTATATAATTCTATAAAGTAAGTTGTTAACGGATACTGCTTAGGTTGTTAATGCCTTCTCATTCGGTTGTTAATAGTCGCTATTGAGGTTGTAAATGGATATTCGTATTAAAATATTACTATAATCCTATTGGATTTAGTTAAAATTCTTAATGATATCAAAAAGCTTCCCATTTTAGTGTTAAAGTTGTTGTATTATACTATTTGGTTATAATTTACTCTTATGCAGAGGTTATATAATTCTATAAAGTAAGTTGTTAACGGCTACTGCTTAGGTTGTTAATGCCCTCTCATTCGGTTGTTAATAATCGCTGTTGAGATTGTAAATGGATATTCACATTAAAATATTACTATAATCCTATTGGATCTAGTTAAAATTCTTAATGATATCAAAAAGCTTCCCATTTTAGTGTTGAAGTTGTTGTATTATATTATTTGGTTATAATTTACTTTTATGTAGAGGTTATATAATTCTATAAAGTAAGTTGTTAACGGATACTGCTAGGGTTGTTAACGCCCTCTCATTAGGTTGTTAATAGTCGCTGCTGAGGTTGTAAATCGTAATGACAGAGCAAATGTGAATCTGAAATATGAGGGGCAGTAATGTCATTTTACAAAACGAAAATATTACTCTGAGGTCCCTTGGGACCTGTCAGTGATTTTGACATTTCGTGGGACCTCAGAGTAATAAATTGCCTTCTGTGGGACCTGTTAGTGATTTTCCCTAAAAAATACTCCCTCCAATTCTTATTATAAGTTTCAAATAACTAATTTATAGATAACAAATTATTAATTAAAATTAGTTAAAAGTAATAAGTAGGTTAGAAATATACTCCCTTTGTCCCTTATTATAAAATTCACTTAACTATGTTATGTTATTTAAAAAAATTGTTAAAATTAGTTAAAAATAATAAGTATGTTGAAAATGTACTTTTTTTTTAAAAAAAAAAACCCTTATTTATAAGTGGGTAGGTCTAAGTAAGAAAAAAATTGGAGAGAATGTATGAAAAAAAATAATGAGAGAGAGTATGTTAATTAAGGATAAAGTAAGTAAAAATATATTTATTGTTTAGATAAACTCAAAAAAGATTTTATAAATAGGGACAAACCAATTTAAAAAAGTAGATCTTATAATAAGGGATGGAGGAGTATTTTTATTTTCAAATATGCCCTTGTAATAAATGAGAAAAAAGATTAAAAAAAAGAATGTGTTGGAAAAAAGAAAATAAATAATTAAGGGAAAATGGAAAAAATGTATTAAATGCTAAGACAAAGTCAAGTTGAAACTTATAAAATAGATAACTCTGCTTTCTAAATTTGAAACTTATAAATAGAATTAGAGGCAATATTTTGGACTCTTCTCTAATTTTCTCAAGGAAGGTTTTGTTCCACTAGGTTTAATTTCTTGGTAAGCTTTTTAAGGAAAGGCAACGTTAATGTGTCTTGCATATTTTTTTTATTAGATTTTTGTCTCATTAAAATTTTCCTAATGTGATTTTAATAAGGCACAATATTTATCTATAGACATTAACTAAAAATTGTTATGAATATTATAATTTTGCATGGATGTGTATGACATCTAAGAAAAGAAATTTTTCACATTTTATTTCATATTGAATGACATTGTGCCCCATAACTCCCAAATTAAAAAGCTTCTAGTATTTATTTAATATAAACCAAAAATTTCAAATAAATATACTTTATATTTAGGATGGAGGGAATAGATAAGATTCCTTTAATATAAAGCAGTACTATTCCTAGTTGATACAATAATAACCCTTTTAGTTATTTGCAATCAATATGCTAAAAACTTACCCTCCCATTAATTCTATTTAGTATTTTATTTCAAAAAAAAATTTGTGTAATAAATAAGAGTAGTTTGGGAAAAATAAATTAATGAGGCAAACAAAAGAAACTGATGTCTTGCAAATAGAGGAAGTATACCAATGTAATGCCTTTCATTGAATATTGGTAATTTTGGGGGAAAATTGACATTTAAGACATACAAGGTAGTCATTTAATTAAGATAGTTTTGGAATGTGTTGATAATAACTTTTAAGAAAAAATTATATCCATTGGCTAATTTTAACCGATTTTTTTCAAAATGATTATATGATTCATTCAATGGAAACATCATCATATTAAATACAATCGAACCACCTGTCACGCCAGCGAGTCCAGTGGTGAGGGTAGATACACCAGCTATAAATAGTCCGCAGCTTCTTCCATCTCTAGAATTAGGTATCATACTTAATTTCTTAGCTTCTCCCAATATAGTAAGAAATAGAACTTTCTAGCTTTAAAATGGAGCTGGAAAGTGCACAACAGTTCCTCAAGGGAAAGACAACTTCAGTGACGGGTGCTACGGGCTTCTTAGCAAAAGTTACATCATCTTTATTCCATCCCTAACAAAAGAACAAGAATGTTGTTAAGGAAATTTTTCACAAATTAATCAATCTCTTCAATAGAGTTGTTTGTTATATGCATATACATATACACACACACTCATAGATATGTACGTACGTACGTATGTATATTCATTACCCATGATGTTTTTGCTACCTACTGTTTTTTTCTCGTCTATAATATATCAATGACCCACCTCTTCTTTTCCAACCTGCGTGGCATAATAATAAATTGGGAGAATGACTAAAAAATTCTGGTTGAATTTAAAAAAGACAAATAGATAATATTGACTACTCTTGTGATAGTTTTAACTGCTCTTATAATGATTTTGACAAGTCAAAATCTGTCAAAATCACCTATTTATTATTTTAGAATTTAATAAGGACTCGTTTAGATCTTTGTTTGGATCTCAAAAAGTGCATAGGAATCTGTGAAATGTCAATTTGGGGTTTGTGTGGTTTTTTTCTGTGTTTGGGTGGGGCTAAAAGCCCAACTAACTTTTAACTAAAATGATGATGCATTTCAACACTGAGGAGAGTTGCTTCTAGGGCGTTTAGTAAGGCAATTTACCATTAGGCTTGCATTAATGCTCGTTCAAAGCATACCTACCCAGATCTGCCCTTCACTTTTTCCCTCACTCTTCTCCCTTCACCTATTACAATTAATTATGTGATTTCATTTACTTTAATTAGAGACCAAATAAATTTTAATCTCTATTCATGTTTGTCCATTATATATATTTACTTATCTACAATGTGTTTTCAAATTTTCTCAGTAACAAATATTTTTATTTTATAATTTCACAAAAAAACTATGTTATTTTATTATAATAACTTTAGATATTTTTTTTAACTATTATCATATTAAAAACATATAATATCAAATACTATTATTTAATAAAGTTCATATCCGTTTCAGTTATTTTGCAACTAAACTCACTTTTCTATTTATCATCCAAACAAGATTTATCTTTTTTAACTGACTTTTTATAAGCACCAATCCAAACATAAATCACATTATACTAACTGATTTTTATTTTAACTTTAGTTTACAAAAGTCAATTAGAGTAAAAGTCAGTTTTGATACTGCCAATTCAAACACACCCTAAGTATTTTTCTGTCATTCTCCCTGATAAATTCATATCAATCTATTCAGAAATTTTGCTGTTGACACAGTACGATAGTGTCATGGATCCATATAACCACTCCCACGTTGTGGGATAAGGCAGCTTGTTGTTTTTGTAATTGGAGGTGGACACGTTCTTTTAATTTGAGCAACAGATTAATTCAGTTTGGGGATTGTGGCTTCTTCTCTCTACAAAGTTGTCTCTTTTGGGACTCAAACTTAAGATCCAAAGGGATATAGTGGGGTCTTATACAGTTAGACCAACTCTTTGTTCAGATCTTTCTGGCCCTTCATGCAATGTATAACAATAATAGACCAAGAATAAAATAAGGACTTGTGTGATTTCTTGAGAACGGTTTTTCATTTTGAAAAAAAAAAATTAAAGTTATTATTAAAAAAAACAGAGCATCTTTTTCATATTTTGTAACATTTTCTTCTACAAAATTAGAGAATACGCAGAGAAACATTATGCTTTTATCAAGGGAAATTAATTAAATATAGAAAATAATTCTTTCATCCTTCTTCATTTCACTGGTTTGTGTATGGTTTCCAAACTAATGATTCATTTGTCCAAAAAAAAAAATGATTCAAACATATTTGTTGTTATTTTATTTTCAAAATTTGATCTTAAAAGTTTACTCCACAGAATTGTTTTAAGAACATGAAAACAGAAAATAATGTTAAAAAATTCCTACAATTTTTTATTCACTAATATTTCAAAAGGTTTTTCTTTGTTTTCGAATAAAACTAAAGTGGGTTATGGGTACGCAGGAAGGCCGAAATAAATTGCAATATTAGTGGTTGTAAAAAGTGCGGCTTAATTTCTACTCTACTCAATTATGTTGTATATTAATGGAAATTACACACATACCAAATGGTTTTGAAAAAATAAAACTAATATTATCCATTTGTACCTTGTCATCAAGCACTTACTATGTGTACACGCAGGAATTCCGAAATGAATTAGCAAACTTTGTGAGGCGTTTGTAACAATGTCAGAATTGAACAGCAAAATGAATTATTCACTAACAATATCTTTCTTTTGTTGATTAAAACGCCTAATTTCCTTTTGCAGTTTTTATGGAAAAGTTATTAAGGACTCAGCCTGGTTTGAAGAAATTGTATCTTCTTCTAAGAGCTTCTGACTCTGATGCAGCTACCCAGCGTTTGCACCATGACGTACATAAATAAATTCCTTAACTCTTAACATTTTATAAATTACACACATATCTAATTAATTACATGCTTTGCTTTTTTCCGTCTTTGTATATATATGGCTAGATTACGGGAAAGGACTTGTTCACGGTTCTTCGAGATAGGATGGGTGCAGATTTTGATTCTTTCATGTCAGAGAAGGTGGAAGCCATTGTTGGTGATGTCTCACTTGTGAACTTGGGACTTAATGATGGAAATATTGGAAGGAAAATTAAGGAAGAAATAGATTTCATAGTGAGTTCAGCTGCGACTACTAGGTTTGATGAAAGGTAAGCAACGAAAGATAATAATTGTGAAAGATCACCAAATTGACACTTCCTCCAGTCCTTAATATAAAGTTAGTTTGAATTTAGGTTTGTGGGTTTGGTGAGAACACAATCACTTGAAGCAATGCAGGATTTATAGGTATGATTTCTAATTTGTATCTTCTAAGTTATCATTAAGCAATCACCATTCCCATCCCTATTATAAGTCACTTATAGCAAAAAAGTTTAATTCCAAATATAAATTATTTGTAAGGTTATTAATGATATTTTTTTTTAATTTTATCCCGATTCAATTTTCACTGGAAAATGAAAAAGAGGCGAGACAGGTGAGAATGATGATTTGTAAGTGCAGAAAGAGAAAATCTAATAGGCTCAAATTTGAAAAATTGCATTAATTTAATACAATTATTAGTATGTGAAAATGAGTTAAGTAACTCATAATAAGGATCAGAGTGGTACAGTAACAACTCTTTCTAGTGGGTATTCTAATAATTTCGTTTTTTTAATTACTTGTCTACCCAAATAACTAATTAAATAATGATACAAGCTTTTACAGGTTTCAACTATCTTGGATAATATATTCTCCGATCCTAAATAAAAGACCCATTTTGTAGTGCAAATTGTACTATAATTTTGTATTACGAAATGGGTTTTATATTTAGGACCGGAAGAATATGAGTACTTAATAGTGATTCGACGCCTCGTTTAATTGGACCATTTATAATTAATATTCTTTATCTTTCACAAGGTCGCGCGTTCTTCTATTGCTTTTTTAATTAATTATTTTTCCGAAATATTTTTTCCTTTCCTTTCTTCTATTATTTTTCTACAAAATAAAAAGCACACACATAACTTTTTTAGAAAAATTCCCTTTACCGTATAATTGTGTGTAGAGGGAAATTATATAATAACAATTAATTAAATAGATCTAAAATATTAATTAATGCAATCAAATATAATCTAAAATCTCTACCTATATAACTATAAGATATGGACTTTATCAGTTTGCTTAGAATGATTTGCCAAATATTTAAAATGTCTAATTAATATAATACAGATTTCATGTTGCAATGAAAATCAACACAATGGGTGCTTTACATGTTTTAAACTTTGCACAGGGCTGTCCTAATTTACAAGCTCTTCTCCATGTGTCCACAGGTATGTAGACTCTCTTAGCCTCCTCTCCCTCTGATCCAATTGGAAGGAAATATTTCAAATTTTAAATGTTAACAAAACATTCTTAAATGCTTATATATTAAGCTTAATTTTCAAAAGTATTAATGATTGACATAATATATAATAATTTGAGACTAACACCGTTAAGATTCAAAGATTGAAAAAAGAAATAAATAAAAGGGTAAAAATGCATTCAAATGCACCTAACACTTTAATCCTTTTAATGGTGCAATTTCACCTATTTTCATAGTTTTTAGATGTGATATAATTTGGTTACTTTGTATAAAAGTTGTTAATAATTTGATGAAAGGGACTAAAATTGTTAATTTCAACTGTTAAGATGAATAAAAGAAAATTGATAATTTTAAATAAAGAAAGAAAGGGTGAGATTGCACCAAATCTAGATGATGATGGTGAAATTGCTTCACTAAAAAGATTGGGATTAAGGTGCAAATTTATCTTAAAAGTTTTCACTTAGAAATTCTAGGCACCAAAAAATTTATTTGGGTTCAATATTACCCTAGAAATTCAAAATTATAATAGTTTGAGCCCCTAAAATTAAAAAAGTAACATTGGTCATTAACCATTTTTAACCGTAGGGGGCAAAATTGTTATGATTTTAAACTTTCAGAAAAACATTGAACTAAAAAATATTATAGTGCCCAGCACTCTAAATAAAAACTTTTAGAGCAAATTTAGACCTTAACCCAAAAGATTAAGGAGCTGGGTCCACACGAGAAATAATAAGTTCGGGATACTTAGAGCTATTTTACCCCTTATAAAATTAAGTGACAAAACTGAAACTTTGCATCAAGTTAGAGAACTAAATATATAATTTTGCCTATTTTTTGTTATCTTTAATCTTTTTCATATATATATATATATAACCAACTTATGTAATATAAATCTTTCAGCATATGTGTGCGGCGAAGCTTATAATGAGAAAGTGATTAAAGAAGAACCATTAAAGATGGGTCAGACAATAAAAGGGAACTCAAAATTAGATATTGAATCAGAAAATAAATGATGGAGAAAAGAATGAATGAGCTTGAAGTAGATAATGGTGGTGGAAAGGCCTTGACTTCTGCAATGAGAGATTATGGAATTGAGAGGTTTCATTCTGCTCCTAATTGATTATGATGTGTTATTAATTATGTCTAATAAAAATAAATATTCATGATGATGATAATCATTCATATTTGATAAATACGTAACAGAGCAAACTTTTATGGATGGCCAAACACTTACGTATTCACAAAGGCAACGGGAGAGATGATTCTATCAACTTATAAAGACAGTGTGCCCTTAATCATCATCCGTCCTTCCATAATAACAACTACCATCAAAGAACCCTTTCCCGGATGGATTGAAGGTTTCAGGTATACTATTACTATTACTATTACTATTACTATTACTATTACTATTATTATTATTATTATTATGGTTTTGCTATTATAGCAGTGGTTGAATTGGGATATATAATGTCGATCGTCTTCTTCCAAGTCTCTTGTATTCTTATCAATGGCTTCTTCCCCCCCCCCCCTCTGGGTTGCAGGGCAGTTGACACTCTGATTGGTGGCTATGGTAAAGGAACAATATCAAACTTTCCAAGCGATCCTAAGACAATATTGGGTGTGGTAAGTTAGGCTAACATTGCCGTTATCAGATGTTATTTTTCTTATTTTAAATTTAAATACTATTCTAAAGTTCATAAAAAAAAAATCTAAACTAGTAAAATAGATTTATAACTTTAATGGGGATTATATACTGTTTGTAGATACCGGTGGGCATGGTGACAAATGTTATGGTGGCAGCAATGGTGACCCATTCCTTTAATAAAGATTATTCAGAGAATTTCATCTACCATGTTTGTTCTTCATCCAGAAATCCTCTCAGAATCTCAAATATTTGTGAATTCTCGAATTTTTTCCCCCTCAAAACACCCACTGACCAACAAAAATGGAGAGCCAATCGTGACCTCCAAATTTAGAATATTTATAACATATGTGGAATTTTTGGATCCGCGTGATGATCCAATACGTGTTACCCCTAAAGGTATGCTATATATATATATATATATGCCCACACGATGATCCAATGTGACTAATTTTGGAAACTTATGTTACGTTGCTCCATAATTTTTTTAGGGTGCTTGAAGTTCCTTTGAGAATGTTTTCAGGATAAAAATGTACCCTAATACTTATATCAATTATTTACTATTTTTTTTCCTTTTGCACTTGGGGTATTCTTCAAGGTGTTAAATATAGTGAACAAGTTGTTTTTCCATATCTTCGATGACTGGTACAGTGTCAGTTTAAAAAAAAAAAAAAAGTCCAATTGGCGATAAGAATGGCTGAACTTTACAAACCCCTATGTGTTCTTCAAAGCCGTGTATGTTCCTTAACTATTCTTCATTCGCTTAAAGAATGGAAACTTTGTATACATAACCCATGTTTTAATTTAAACACCTGATTAACCATGAATTAAATTGTGCACATAACAGGTTTGATGTCACAAACCCCGAAAACTTGTATATGACAACTGACAAGTATAAGATAGAGATTAACATTCTGTTAAGTTAAGTTGTATAGTTTGTTATTCAGTTACATCCGAACTATTTGTATATATATCATTATATGTCATTAATGAAAGTCAAGTCATTTTCCTTCCACTTTTCCTTTTCTCTCTCCAAGTCACATGGTATCCAGAGCCACCCCATTCTCTTTTTGATTTTTTCTTTCCACCGTCTATCTTTGACTTTTCTTCCCTTCTTTTTCTTGTCTTTTTCTTCCACCTTCCTTTCCTCTTTCTTCCGAATCCTATCCTATCGTTTTCATGGCCCTGTCTTCTGAATCTTCTTCCCTGGTTACTGACCCAAACAGCCCGTACTACATACATCCCAGTGAGAATCCGGCTTTGGTGCTTGTTGCTCCACCGCTAGATGGATCAAATTATCACAGCTGGGCAAGATCGATGAAAATGGCGTTACTTTCAAAGAATAAACTGAAATTCATAGATGGCTCCATCTCTCCTCCATCGGCCAAAGATTCACTATATCTAGCTTGGGAGCGTTGTAATAATCTTGTTCAAGGATGGATTGTCAAATCCTTGTCACCAACCATAGCCCGGAGCATCTTATGGTTTGATAGAGCTTCTGAAATTTGGAGCGATTTGAAATCGCGTTACGCTCAATCGGATCTTTTTCGAGTTGCTGATTTACAGGAAGAAATCTATTCATTGAAACAGGGCAATATGAGCGTCAGTGAGTATTATACTCGTCTTAAAATTCTATGGGATGAACTGTTCAACATCTGTCCGCTCAAGGCCTGTAATTGCGGTTCTACAGAAAGTGCTCTCAAGCATCGTGAAGAGGATCAGGTTATTCGTTTTTTAAAAGGCTTGAATGAGCAATTCTCTTCCGTTAAGTCACAGATAATGCTCATTGATCCTCTCCCTTCTCTCAATCGTGTGTTTTCCCTTGTCCTTCAACAAGAACGAGAGCTTCACATAGTTCCTGATTCCAAGATTCTGTTGGCAAAGGCTCCTCGTCCTGCCTCCTCTGGTTCTAAACAAGCTACCAATAAACTATGTACCTATTGTGGTAAGCCGCGACACACTGAAGATACTTGCTACCGCAAACATGGATTTCCTCCCGGCTTCAAGTTTCGTTCAACTGGTTCTCCTACCACGGTGCATCAATTAAGTACTCATGGTTCTGCCTCTGCTCAAGAAATCTCTACTGCTGTGTCTCTTCCTCCAAATTCTTCAACAGCTACTGTTCTTCCACAATTATCTGCTGCTCAGTACCAGCGTCTGCTTACTCTCCTCAATCCTCCTCAAGCCTCTACTTCCTCCATTAATCATTTTTCTGCTTCCGCTTCATCCCCTGTCTCAGGTAAAATTCTTTCTGCCTCCTCTAAAAATTTGTCTGCCTGGATCATTGATTCTGGTGCAACTGATCATGTCTGCTGTTCTCTGGAATTATTTTCTTCTTATCAGTCCATTTCTCCAATTTCTGTTAGTTTGCCTACTGGTTCCCACTCAATTGCTTCGTTCTCAGGGACAGTCATTCTTTCCTCCACTTTAATCTTGACTAACGTTTTGTATCTTCCTGATTTCACATTCAATATTATCTCTGTTTCCCAAATTACTCTATCTCTACATTGTTTTCTAACCTTCTATTCCCATTCTTGTCAGATACACTTACTCCAACCTTTGCAGATGATTGGTTCAGCTAAAGTCTTCGAAGGGCTATACATTTTAAATGCAGATATGTTACCATCAACCCATAAATCTCATATCAATATATCATCCACAGCTTCTGATTCAAACTTTCCCCTTTGGCATTTACGGTTGGGTCATCTCTCCAATTCCACCTTTTCAACTTTGAATAAACATTTTTCTAGTTTCAATTGTAATCCTCATTCGATTACATGTGATACTTGTCATTTTGCCAAACAAAAAAGGCTCTCATTTCCTGTAAGCAATACTTCCAGTAATAAAATTTTTGAGTTGATACATGTTGATATCTGGGGTCCTTTCTCCATTCCCTCTGTTCAAGGACATAAATATTTTTTAACCATTGTAGATGATTACTCCCGCTATACTTGGTTGTTTCTAATGCAAAGTAAAGCAGATACCAGAACTAAACTCAAGAATTTTTTAGCTTTGATTGAAAACCAATTTTCTACTTCTGTCAAGACTTTAAGGACTGACAATGGACTTGAGTTTTCCATGCCTGATTTTTATGCTTCAAAAGGAATCATTCATCAAAAATCTTGTGTAGCAACTCCCCAACAAAATGGTATTGTTGAGCGTAAACATCAGCACATTTTGAATGTTTCTAGAGCACTTCTATTTCAATCAAATTTACCTATTGCTTATTGGTCTTTTGTTGTTTTACATGCTGTTTTTATTATTAATCGACTCCCATCTCCCATCATTAAGAATTTTACACCTTTTGAAAAATTATACAATACTAAGCCTTCTTATTGTGATTTCAAAGTTTTTGGTTCCCTTTGTTTTGCATCTACTTTACAACATGACAGGTCCAAATTTGATCCTAGAGCTAAAAAGTGTGTTTTCCTTGGATATCCTTCTGGTTCTAAAGCCTATATTGTCTTAGATCTCCACACAAATCAGATTTTTCTATCTCGAGATGTTATATTTTATGAATTTGAATTTCCTTTTAAAACCAATTTACTCCCTTCCATCACCACAAATACAGAACCCACTATTCAGTCTTTTCCTTCATTTCTAGATGATATTCCCTTCTCCACTACTCATGAACCTTCCACTATCTCTGAACCCATCATTGATTCTGAACCAAACATTGTTTCAGAAGTTCCCATACCAGACCCAGAACCTTCTCCTCTTGTTATTACTTCTACATCTCCCACTAGCTCTCCCCTTTCACATACCAATCCTGTTTCACCAGATCACAACCTTCGTCGTTCCACCAGATCACACAAGCCTCCTTCATATCTGCAAGAATATCATTATGCCCTTGTTTCTACTACTAACCAATCATCCAGCAAAGGAGCTCCTAGGTATCCTCTTTCATCTGTTCTATCTCATTCATCTCTTTCTTCTAGTTATAAAAACTTTGTCCTGAATATTACTTCTGTCCCTGATCCTAAAACATACAAGCAAGCTGTTACACATTCACACTGGAGGGATGCTATGAATGCAGAAATCCATGCACTTGAGCAGAATCACACCTGGGTACTCACTACATTACCACCTGGTAAGAGAACTGTTGGCTGTAAATGGGTGTATAAGACCAAGTTTAAGGCAAATGGTGAAATAGAAAGATATAAAGCCCGTCTAGTAGCAAAGGGCTACACCCAAACAGAAGGGGTTGATTACTTTGATACTTTTAGTCCTGTTGCTAAGATGACTACGCTGCGTTTATTGCTATCTATAGCTGCTGCCAAAAATTAGTTTTTACATCAACTTGATATAAATAATGCTTTTCTCCATGGTGATTTACATGAAGAAGTGTATATGGAACTACCTAAGGGTTTTACACCTTCTAAGCCCAACATGGTCTGTAAATTGCAAAAGTCCCTCTATGGACTTAAGCAAGCAAGTCGTCAATGGTACTCTAAGCTATCTGCTGCCTTGATTTCCTATGGTTTTTCACAGTCCCCTTCTGATCATTCTTTATTTTACAAAGCATCTTCTAATTCCTTTACTGTGATTCTTGTCTATGTTGATGATGTGATCCTTGCTGGAAATTGTATGACTGAAATTAATTCTGTCAAAAAGAAGCTAGATGATGCTTTTACAATAAAAGACCTTGGTATACTTCGATACTTCCTTGGTTTAGAGTTAGCTCGCTCTAGAGAAGGAATTTTTCTTTCCCAAAGGAAGTTTGCTCTTGAGTTGCTTGAAGATACTGGCTATCTAGCTTGTAAACCTGCATCCTCCCCAATGGATCCTCATTTGAAACTTTCAAAAACTAAAGGGCAGCCTCTAGATAATCCTCAGGCTTACAGAAAACTCATTGGTAGATTACAATACTTGACCACCACACGGCCTGATTTAAGTTTTGCAACCCAGCAACTTAGTCAATTTATGGCTAGTCCTACGGATGTTCACCTACAAGCTGCCCATAGAATTCTTAGATATATTAAATCTTCTCCAGGAGCTGGCATCTTTTTCTCCTCTGTTTCAGACCTCAAGTTGAGAAGTTTTAGTGATTCTGATTGGGCTAGTTGTGTGGATTCTCGTCGTTCAGTGACTGGCTTTGCAGTTTTTCTGGGTTCCTCCTTAATTTCATGGAAAGCAAAGAAACAAGCTACTGTCTCTCGCTCTTCTTCAGAAGCAGAATATCGGGCATTAGCCTCTACTACTTGTGAGTTGCAGTGGATACTCTATTTGCTGACTGATTTCAACATTTCTCATATTGATCCAGCACTGTTGTATTGTGACAACCAATCTGCCATTCAAATAGCAGCCAACCCCACCTTTCATGAACGAACAAAGCATATAGAGTTGGACTGTCATCTTGTTAGAGAAAAAGTGCAGGCTAAAATCATCCATTTGCTCCCTGTTCGAACTTCAGATCAACTTGCTGATGTGTTTACAAAGCCTCTGCAACCTTCACGATTTCATGACCTCATTTCCAAGCTTGGCATGAAGAACATTCATGCTCCAGCTTGCGGGGGGGTGACAAGTATAAGATAGAGATTAACATTCTGTTAAGTTAAGTTGTATAGTTTGTTATTCAGTTACATCCGAACTATTTGTATATATATCATTATATGTCATTAATGAAAGTCAAGTCGTTTTCCTTCCACTTTTCCTTTTCTCTCTCCAAGTCACAACAACGAAGACAGAGAATGTTGAATTCGACCCCAAGAGCATTGACTGGGCAGACTATATGATGAATGTTCACATTCCTGGCCTCATCAAGTTCATAATTAAATTATCTCCCAAGTTAAAGAAATCTAATTGATCTATAAGAACATTATATGTACTGAATCAAAGTTTAATTTACTATTGAGTGTTGTGCGGTAAGCGTGGAATATAATAAAGGTGGAATTTCAATCTAGTCCCGAAAAAGGGATTTAATCACTCTAAAGTCTGTTGACAACTGAGGAGTATGTAATAAAAAGTTCCAAGATAGAAAATAACAACTGGTTTATACTATCTAGTGTTCATTGAGACTTCTTGATAATTAAATTTTTTTTTCCGGGACCTCATGGTACTTCTCCCCATGTGAATAAATGAATGACGACAGACTAACTTGCAAAGATATGAATTCTTCCATCTCGATAGTTATTAGCTTCATCTTCCTCCTCCTCCACCAATCGCGTCCTCTCGTCCCCATTGGAGCATCTTCATCATCTCACTTTGTTGTTCCCTGATCCATCTCACCTACCTCCACCATCATCTTCATCATCTCACTTTGCAGTTGCCCTGATCCATCTCACCTACCTCCACCATCATTGTCGGCGACCTTCACTCTGCCTCACCCACTTCTCAAGTCATGATCTTAAATATTTTTTTTTTGGTGGCATCCATCGTTCTTCCATCCTCGCATCACTGAACCATCACCTTCTTTGTTCCTTCAACTTCCCTTGCGTTTATTGCTATGTCTTTGATTGTTGAAGCATACGATGGAGCTTCATTGATGCAGAGGTGTGGCTAAACTTTCAATCCCTTTGTGTAGTGATGATAGCTGGAGCTTGGAGCTTCATAAGGGACTTTCAGTTCTTCCAATTTTGTTTCCATTCATTATTTAGTGATTCCTGGGTCTTTGGTTAAGGTTTGTAATGGTGGGATTTACTGTTTTGATTCTATGTATTTATATGTTGAAGATTGGTTGTAACTTTTAAACCTTTGGATTGCATTTTGACATTGGCCTGTAATTAGCTTCTTTTATGTTTTATTGGGTCAATGATATATTGAGATTTTTGTGAATATTTAGTGATAATTCAAGGTGACTTGTTTACTGGATCATGAGTTTGAATGCATATCTTTGTTTCTATTTTTGCTACTTGTACTAAAACAATTTAATTGTAAGTAATTAATATGTAAGAGGGTTGGTGCTACTTACTCTAATTGAACCAAGTCCAAGGGGTGGCTCTTATAATCTCTTGAAACTAGCTAAGTCCCAAATTAGTTGAAGTGATGATAGCTTGATTCATGATTTTCTTTCCATTGTTATCTCTTTGTTCACATCATCATTTCATTATACATATCCATTGATACCATTTTATAAATCAAGGATACCATAAAGAAGTGACTTAGGACCTTTTCCAATCTTTCTTGTTACTCCTCCATTCCTTAATGTAAGATATAATATTAAAAATGTTAGTTAAATTAGTTAATATGAATTTTTTTAATACACCCTAAGCATATTCATTAATTTCCTCCTTCCCTCTCCTATTGATTATTGTTAAGAGAATATCAATAGGATTAATTTGAAAAAAATTTGATAAACATATGAAATAAGTCTTATATATAGAACTAACATCAACTTTCTAATTAGATTCTATATTAAGGACCAGAGGAGTATTTTTCTTTGCAAAGTAGTTTCTAGATAAAAACCCTAAACCAATTTTTCATTTCTTTGTTAATTTTGACATCTAGTTTACTCAGGAATCATTTTCATTTTCGGCTTCATAAAAATAAACATGACCCAGATCATGCTGTTATATTGCAATATTATTTGGTTATTTGAACCCCAGCGTACGCCTGTAAATCACTAGTTTCGTCGCATACGGTTGCCTCGCATCGGGGTGCCTTTTACCATTGGTGTTTAATTTAATGTTTGTGCTTGATAACGGGCAATTATGTGTGATTTATTTTTCTTAATCATTTTTCTTGGGGATTAATTTAATGTATTGTAATTTTTTGTACTGGTATAGAATATTCTTTGATAGAATGGTATACGTAACACCTGGATTTTTGCAGCCAGATGCTTTGTGATTTTACACACACGCACGCACGCTCTCAGGATCGTCCTGCGCCCCACAAAGACATTGAGGACGAATTGAAAGAATACAAGTACTTAAGGAATAATTTTTGGAAATCAACATCAAAACAGTAGGGACAAAATGTAAACAAAACTATAGAAATTAATTTGCAATTTCTAAAGAGACTAATTTTAATTTACCTTTTTCCTTACTAGTAAATTTTATCTATAAAATGGAAAGATGTGAAAATAGTACAAAATTCCGTGAATAGATCCACACGAACACTATTGGGATATAGTTTTAACTCTTAGATTCTTAGTAAGAAAAGTAGATAAAAATTTAGAAAGAATTTAGATGCTTGCTCGTATTAAAATTTACGAGGTGCTTTATGCATGAAAACCCTCGGCGTCAGTATAGGTGTCAGTTGTAAACAATGTCACAAGCCTAAAAGCAATGTAACCATTAAGAGATTAGTTTCTCACAATGTAATAAATCAAGGCTCAAATCCCTACTGAGGCTTGAGAGAAGTACTCACACTTAATGCCAATAATTCTCAAATAGAATTGTTTTTAGTGAGAAGATACATGTGGATAAACCAAAAAAAAAAAAAGATGGCAATGGGCCTACATCAGTAGCTTGGTTGGTCTCGGGCTGAACATGGATTAAAAGCCTAGAAGCAAGGTTGTAAACTTAAAATTACCCCCAAAAAAAAAAAAAGGCTTCAATGAATATTTAATATAATGTGTACAAAACTGTCTCTCATCATTATTTATTCGACTGCCATCCATTTCATTCAACTTCCTAATTACTTCCGCCATATCCTTTTATATAAGGTGTTTTAGACATTTTTCGCGTGGGTTATTGAGAAAAATTGTTAGACTGTTTTATTTGTTTAAAATCATCCCAATATTTCAGTTATACTTATTAATTCCAGGGACACGTTGATTTATAATCCTTCTCAAGTTACAAGAGAGCTATTAAAATTATAGGAATGAAAATGAAACATCATTTGATATTTTGACTAGGAATCTTATTATTTGAAACGGCTTTTATTTTTTAAAGGCACTTTGCATAAGGGAGGGACCGGATGAAGTACTTCAAATATTTACTAGGGGCTGAATAAGAAAAAACAAAATATTGCTTTTTGTTTCTTAATATATATCCATGCATATGGGGAGTATTTGATAACTCGCTGGCGGGGAAGAAAAA
>NW_021633135.1:0-76853 GCF_004799145.2 Neltuma alba
TTATTCACTCTGTAAGAGAGTTTATTTTCTACTCATTAATCACGTTTGTTGTGATACTCAAGGGTGTGGACTCTTGAGTGAGGCTGTAACCTTACGAGAAGTAAGGGGGAGTGATTGAGAGATTCAATTACTATACTGAGACGCCAAGAGCCCGATCAATCTTGGAACATAGTGAAATACTCAGAGGTATGTCTTCCCAGTATAAATCTTGTGTCTTCCTCTCTACGGTGAAATCATTCTAAACTCACACTCTCTGTTTCCGATAGTTCTTGGTTTTAATTTCGTAAATTTTTATAACTTACCCAATTCACCCCCCTCTTGGGTGAGACTGCCACTAACATATAGGTTTAGCCTCTCATGTCTTCAAACTAGTCATAATCGCTCAATGTATGATCAACCATGAGTAATGCTAAAAAGGGGTTGGAAAAATGGAGAAGAAGGGGTTGAGAGTGGTATGATTGGTTTAGAATCGCAGGAAATGATGAAAAAGTAAGGAAAAATGCAGGTTTGGGCTATGGGATCAATGGAGACTTGAGAGAATATGACAGAGGCTCTTCCTTTTGCAAATCTATAGAATGGAGAGTCTATCCTTCGTTGTGGCTGCTCCCCTAAGTATAGAGGCTAAAAAAGCTATTTCAGAATGCATAGCTTCACTTAACATACTCTGGTCGCGACCTCAGAATCTCATGTCATGACTTGGGAAGTCTAGGTCATTACCTCATAAGGCCATGTCGCGACCTGGGGACACAGAGGGCCTTCAGTCTTGACCTAGCTCCAAAACGCGTAGTTCCACTTAAAGAGCATCCAGGTCGTGACTTCATAAGCCTGTGTCGTGACCTGGGAACACAAAACACTCCAAATCTTGTGTTTTGGTTCTTATGACTTAGTGGCTCCTTCAATGCTCCATCTTGGGTCCTAGATCCTTCTCGAATTGCCTGAAAATAACAACAAAGAGTTTTGTAAAGAGTAACTGACTACAGATTAAGGCAATTACAATTAAGGAGAGAAAAATAACCCCTTTTACCCCCTTAAACAGCAAAACGCAATGCATGAATCAATATATTCAAAAGGATATAAATGCATGCATAATGAGGATAAAAGTGTTGTAAAACAACATAAAACACTTGAGAAAACCATATAAAGATTGGGTTCTATCATTAAACAAAATCCAACTCTTTCCCCATGAATAAGTATTGGTCGAACACTAAGGTCTTAGGGTTCAAAGTTTTTATTTTCAATTCCAATGCTTCCAAACTTGCTTCCTCACCTTTACCCTACATAATTTTTCATTCTAAACACATTGAAAGTATCAAAATCATTAAAATTCTAGCTTAACATATACCCTAGGTCTGGCCAAAATTATACACAACATAAGGAGAAGCTAGATTCTTTCTAATTTCATCACAAAACCGCTTGATTCTTACTCTTTTCAAGATTTTAAACATGATTCTATCATCAATCAATCTTTTCCATGACTTGAACATATCAGGGTGGTATGAACACTTAGGGTTTTATGCCTTCAAATCTCAACAAAAATCATAACTAAGCTTTGCCAAACATAGAGCATCATAAACTATATTAAAAACCATGATCCTACCTTATCTTGAAACTTTGTCTTGCATGAAAGATGAAGCTCTTCTTCTTCTTCTCCTTCTTCTCTTCATAATTTTCGTGCTCTCACTTTTAAGTGGGAAGGAAAAAGGGTATTTATAGACCTTAAGTTGCCATTTACTTTGGGGTAAAATCAAATTACCATGCTTACTTATCATAACATATGGCTCTTGATCAAGCTTTATCCCCTATGATCATGCCAAGTGTCCAATTACCATGCCATGTGTCCCTCTTCTAATGTTTCCCATGTGTTCTTAATCAAATTGTAGAATAGTTTGAAATCAAAGGCAATCCTTTTCCAATTTCACCCTTAACAAATTATGTAATTCCAACCATGTCATGTTTATCAAATTAGCATTAAAATAGGGAGAAAAATAAAAGAAAAATCATGCATAATTATACGCTTGGCTAGTCCTTCAGCTATTTCACAATATTACACCGTATGGAGTACTTCTTTAGGTTCTGACTTACCCAGTAACACTGGAACATGTTCTAGTACCCTTTTTAATCACAAATAACCTCACATGACATTATATATGCATGTACATAGAGAGAGAGAGAGAGATGCT
The DNA here is from genome assembly GCF_004799145.2 of Neltuma alba. NCBI lineage: Eukaryota > Viridiplantae > Streptophyta > Magnoliopsida > Fabales > Fabaceae > Neltuma > Neltuma alba. The sequence continues at coordinate 2,181 of NW_021633135.1, forward strand.
TTTCCGTTTGTCTCTCCATTAAACATTTAATAATATTTATTTCTGAGTACGCTTGACTGGATTCTTTTTATCCATCCATGACTCTGAAAATTCGTCTCTTGGTACCCTAACTCCTTTTTATCATGGGAAATTTTTATAATTTTTCTCAAGTCAAACTTTGACCTGTAAGCAGTTTATTTTGACTTTCCTTAGGCACCTCCTCTCTGTAAAATTTAGTTTTAAATTATTCTAAAGCCAACCTCTATACTTCCAAGGGTAGGGAATAATTTTACAATCTTACATAATTTTTCAAATAATTAATTCCCATTTCTCTCTCATTATTTAAGGCTTCTTCATATTTTAAATAATTTATTTTAAATAATTTTTCCTTAGTTAGCCAAAATACCCAAAATTAGCAAATTTACTAAAAATTTCTTAAAATTCATTCTAGGGATATTTCTGTCATTTGAACCTCAAATGGGCCTTTAAACCTCATTTCCCATTTTTTTTGGAATTTCAGACATACTCTCCATCATTACTCTTTCCAGCCCGAAACTTTTCAAATATAATATTAGGTCCCTGGTAGCGTTTAACCTCAAGAATCATCTTTATGAGGTCTCTAGTATAACCTTTGGCCCATATTCACCATCATTTACCATACTAGACTCACGAGATTTTATTGGAGTCTCTATCTTTCTCGTTTCCTAGTTCTAGAAAACCCTTTATGATTTAGTCCCTGAGAATCCTCTCATTCTTCTACAGAACTTCAAGAACTAATGCCAAAAGAGGTTTAGTAGCCTACCCATTTCAGGTTATTTTTTACACTTTTAGTCCCAAAACTTGGGACGTTACAACTATCCTAGTAGCTTTTCTTAAATGTCATGAAAAAGAAATTAAAATGCTTGATGTACACAAAGTAAGGTAAATTCTAGCACACACTTTGAGAGATTTTAGAGTTCCTCTAATGGGGAAGGAGTTCAAACTATAAGCTTAGAAAAGCTCAAGAAGAAATAAAAAAAATTGCCATATATATATAGTGTTATTTAATTCATCTCCTCACCTCATGATGCTAACTTGCTTTAGTAGACAGTCTAACAGCCATAATAACTAATCCTATCAATCCTCTCTCAATTAAAAAAAATTGAGAAGAATTCAACTTACACAACATGAAATAGAATCGAACAAAACTGAAAATCACTTCACAATTATCCTATCACACAAATCCAACATACCCATAATTGTCTACAACGAATCCATCGTACCATAATCATCTTTAACAAATTAGTAGCAGAATATTAAATAGAAAGTGAAGCGAGGGATCCATAAACTCAGACAAAGAAATAAAAAGTAAAAAAAAATCAAAGAGAAGATCCAGCGATGGGGACAAGAGACATTCAGCTATAGTGATATATCCCAAAGAGGTAAATAATAAAATAAATGAAAGAAAAGGAGAGGAATCAAGAACTGACCAAAGACCAAGGAATCATATTGCTACTTTTGCCAATGTTACCCCCTCCTTTAGTACTCATCCTCTACTCCACCTTTCCTTTTCGATTTTAAAATGCCCTAGAGGGCTTCCTTTTGAGCGCAAAATGTGGTAGTTATAGGCACATGCCAGATGGCACGCAACAAACCTACCACTATCCCTACTATTATATAACTAAGAGATAAATTTGATCTTCATGCACTACTAGAAAAAGGCACTTTTTAAGCCACCTAATCTGTATCGTTTATTGTGACAACGGTGTAAAAAAAGTGACCAGTGGCATTTTTAAAATATTGATAGATTTTTAAACTAGTTCCACATATAGCCAGCTTAAAATATACTTTTCACATCTATTATTTGTGCAACAGGTCTAGAAAGTATTAAAAAAATATTTTAAAAAATAATATTTACAAGTTTTTAGACTGGTTTCTCATACAATCAGTTTACCATATACTTTCTACATCAAATATTTATTACAACTGGTGTAAAAAGTTCTTAAAATATTTTTGGAAAAAACATATTATTTACAAACTTCAAGAAGGTGATTTAAAACCTAAAGGTTCAACATACTTCATTTTTTGACAGCCTCTTCTAAACTAAACTTCATTCTCTCATAATCTGAAACATCCTCCTATTTATCCCCTTTAGTACTTCTCTAAAACCATTATGTTTCAAGCGAATCATGAAATAAGCTCATAGATTAAAAATTTAAAATTTGATTCTCAGATTATTATTCATTGGTAAATTTCATATTTTTGATCTAACTTTAAAAATTCATAACTGATTATTCAAAATTTGATATTTTTGGCCCAACTTTGAAAATTCATTAGAGCCATGGAAACAAATAACATTTCAATTATAGCTCTCTTTATACTTAATCCTTTAACATTGACTTTTGAGCTTTGATCCTAATCTTTCTAAAATTAATTTCACATATTATTCTTATATAATTTTGTACGTAAAGTCCATTTTCAAGATCAAATTCAACAAAATTCAATTCCTTCCCCTTCCATCAAGCTTGGCCAAGACATTAGAGTTTAGGGTTTAAAATTCTATTTTCAATTCTAATACTTTCAAACTTGCTTTCTAACTTGTACCCTACATAATTTTTCATTCTAAACATATTAGAAGCATCAAAATAATCAAAATCCAACCCTATCAAGAACCCTAGGTCTGCCCAAAATACTACGCAACATAAGAGGAAGTTGGATTCTTTCCAATTCCACCATAAAAACACTTGATTACAACTTATTTCTTCCTATTAATTATTAATCTAACATCAATAAATCCTTTTCATCGTTTAAACATAATTGGACAACATATTATCTTAGGATTTCATGCTTTCAAATCTCAACCAAAATCATAGCCAAACTTTGTAAGACGTAAAGCATCATAAACTACATCAAAAATCATGATCATACCCTGTCTTGAAGCTTGATTTAGCCTAGGTTTTCTTAATCTTCTTCTTCCTCCTCTTTTCCTCCTTCAAATTTCATGCTCCCCTCCCCTCAAGACCTCTCTTGGCAAAAAATCTTACTAAATGGGAAGAGAGAGTGGTATTTATAATAGTCGCCATTTACCATATTACCTTAAGGTTAATTCAAGTTACCATTTCCCCATTTACCTTGTCATTTGTCTCTTGATTAATCTATGCACTCCATGATCTTGCCATGTGTCCATGATCTTGTCTTATGCTTCATGATCTTGTCGTGTATTCAAGACATATTTTTCATGTGCCGTATAATCTATTATTTTAATCCTTTTTCAAGTTCTACCCTTGACAAAATGTATAATTCCAACCTTGTCCATCATCTTGTAAAATGGCACCCCACATAGTAGAAAAATTAGGGGAAAAGTTGTCCCACATAGCTTTAGGTTATTCTCCTTTATAACTACACTATATCGGTTAAATTTTTCCTGGATCCTATCTAATCTAGTAGCTCCAAAAATTCATTTCTCTATGTCATTATTTTCTTTTATTGTGGGGAAGCTCACTAATTTTTTTCAGGTCAAAATTCGAGCCGTAACTATTTCTATTCAAGTTTTTCCTGAAATTAGTCTTTTATCCATATAATTTGGCTTCAAATATTTTAAACCCGTCCTCTTCACTTTCAACAGTCGGGAACAATTTTACAATCTCTCATGATTTCTCAAATAATTATTTCCTATCTCTTTCTAGTTATTTGAGACCTCCTCATATTTTAAATAATTGATTTTGACATATTTCTCCCTATTTAATTAAAATTCTCATAATTATGGAAAATTCTCTGATAAATCATTCTTATTCTGTTTTTACCTTTTGGGCCTTAAATACTATTCTACCCTTTACTCTATTTTCTATGAAGTCTTGGAAATTTTTAGAATTTTTGGGCATAGTTTCTAATATTGTCCTTCTTTAACTGGAACTTTTCAAAATGACAGTATAACACCTTATTTTTATACCTAATAGTGCCTCAAACAGAAGTATTTGGAACCATAAGGCTTGAAAATCTAGTTTTCAAAACTTGTCCTTGGGTTACTATTCACAATAACCTTCAAAATTTTAGCCAACTTTGAAAAATTATAACTAGATCTAGAAAAATCAGAATAAAGTGGTTCCAAGTTTTATTTGAAACTCTTTTAATGGTCTACAAGGGAAGATGCTCACTAATCTCATTACCTTCTCAATCATACCCAGATTTAATGCCAAGCTACACTGTTTATTTGGATATTTTCTAATTTTTCAGAATTTATGCCTCACTTTGGATAGGTGTAACTTTCTATACAAAATTCCAATTTTAATATTCTACTACTTATTTTAAAGCTTAAAATGAGATCTATCAGCCTACCATATTTTGTGACCAAGATCCATCATTTGGCCAAATTCGTGTGGTTGCCAATTTTGGCCCTTATTTGGTCATTTTTATGCCCTCATGTGTCACATCCTACTAATTTTAACTTTACGAATCTAAATAATAAATTAGACAAAGGGTCAAGTAGCAAAGTAGACTCAGAGATGGAACAACTTTTGAGTTGAGATCTGACTCTTGTCTAGACAGATATTTTGAAATTATTGGTCCAATAAGGGCAAAATGAAAAAACTAGAGAAAAATTTTAAAAAAATTTTAGAAAATAGTAAAAAAGTAAATTAGAGGATTTGGAACCCTATAACTGAGGCCCTAGATGTGGAAATAGAACGAAAATAATTTATCACAGAAAGATAGGAGTTGAGATGGTGTATTGATCGTCGGGAGTTGAATATGACTGTTAAGAACAAATATCCACTCTGCTAGATTGATGATTTGTTAGATCAACTAGCTGGTACAACCATATTTCTAAATTTGACTTAAGATTGGGATACCATCAGCTAAGGTAAAAGCGGAAGTATTTAGAACCTGCTACGGATATTACGAGTTTCTGGTAATACTGTTTGGATTAACTAATACACCTGCTGTAAAACCCTTAACCTCCCAAAACATCATAACTCATCATAAAATCACTACTATGGTAGAAAAGGAAAATATGTTAAATGAACTACCATAGTAGGAAGAAATTTGCATAATTTTGAATTCACATTTAAACCGTTGCATGCAACTGAAATCATTCATTCAATCATAATCCACTGGGCCTCCGAGCCTCTGGCCCGAGTAACAACATACATCCAAAATCAGCCCATCTAAATAGTTTTCAACCATATAATCCAGAGTTCATCAAACACTAGCAATGGCCTCCGGCCAACCAAAATAAGGAGATACAATCTCTCCAGTTTACATCAAGACCGGGAATCAATTATATAAAGAAAAGCAGTCCTAAATGTGGCAATATATACTAGTCATACATATACAAATGCTAGAGGCCTAAAGCTAACCAAGCTCAAGCCTCTGCGTCTCTTCCCGATGGCCCACGCCTGGAACCTTCACCTGAAAACATTGTAAACCACGGGGTGAGACTAAGTCCCAGTAACCAACCTTTCCAATACTAGGTACTACTAAATAGGTGCTCGTGAGGTGTCAAGTGGGGCAGTTCACAAATAATATAAAACGATAGCCACAACAATTCATGTAAGTGCAAAGATGCAGTCCCATCAACCAAATCCCTCACTTTGGGGGATTTTCAGGAGCCGAAGCCGGCCTATCCCTCACTATGGGGGACGTAAGGAGCCATAAAAGGCCTATCCCTCACTCTGGGGGACGTAGGGAGCCAAAAGGCCTATCCCTCACTATGGGGGACGTACTAAGCCAACCATCATTCATTAATGGAGGCCTTACCACGTGGTAGTAACAGACAAAACTCTCACCAATTCCCAATTAATGCATCATGCTCAAATCGTAATCACAGAGTAATAATCATTTCACAATTAACCTCATTCAGTGGCATATCTTTCACAATACCAAAATTCATTCATCATTAGTCGAAACCCCACAAGACGGTTTTCCTTTTTATACACAACATACAGTTTGAACATAATTACTACTTAGAGCACAAAACATAAATCTACTCACAAAACCACAGAAGCAAGTACTAAGGATTGGAAAGTGGTTACCTCTCGCCTGAGCAAGGAATAACAAACCGACAATGTGGCCCCGTGCACCACCACGACTCACAACCGGTCTACACAAGCACACAAACACACAACCATCATATATTAGCTTTCAACTAATAATGTGGCCAAAAACAACACTTGGGGATACAAAATTCCTATCTCCCATCAAAACTCTACCCAACTCAAAGGGTATATCTATCAAGGCAACACTCCAAAGTCCTCAAAGTCTATTAAAACATCAAGTCTCCTTCCAAGCATCCATTAGAGTTCAAACCTCAAGGACCCACTATAGGAATTCAACCTCCAACATCTCATTTGAGCAATTAAGGTTCCAACAACAAATCTAAACCGATTAAACATCCAATTTAACCCTCCTTAACATAACCCAATTCACAAAACTCAAAATCAATCTCTACATTATCATCCTCAATCCCAAATCATCCATTTCCATAAACCCTAGCTCTAAAAATTCAAGATTCTTTAAATCCAAGAAAACTACACCGATTAAATACTTAAACTAACCCAATGCAATCAATTAAACTCAAAACAATCGGTCAAAAACCTCAGTTCCATCACAACCTAGAAAATCCTAAGGTTTCACCATAAATCCTTATAAATTCCAATCAAGAAGATAGATTAGAGGTTAAAATCACTTACTTGAGGTAATGGATCCTTAGAAATGTCTTTCCCAAGCCTCAAAATCGAAACCCTAGCAGAGCTCCTCTCTCCTCCTTCAGATTTTTCTTATTTTCGCACAACTGAACCCTCCAGCGATTATATAGAATCGCGACCTTTCACCGCGGCAAACTCCAATCTTTGCCACAGTGAACTAATCCCAAGAGGGATTACTCGCCTGAAAACTTGACTTCACCACGGCGAACTCCAATCTTCGCCGCGGCGAAAGCTTCCCGAGAGGAAACTCTCGCTCGCCCAGAAGAACTTCGCCGCGGCATGCACTTACCTTCGCCGCAACGAAACATTCCCGAAAGGGAAGCCTCGCTTACCTGAACAACTGAAGGGAATTGAAAGACAACGCGCAGCGGAAAACAACACAAAATTTTAAACTTTCAATCCCTTGCCCGGATCTACCGATCGCGTTTAAGTCAGGTAGTAAGAAGTATTACCTTCAGTGTTCGGTTTCTGAGTGGCTTGGTGATTCCGCCGTTCAGGATGCCTCTGCTCGCCTCCTTTATCGTTCGAAGTCGACAACTCTGGTCGGCTTCCTTTACCTGTATCCACACGAGTAGCCCTCAACCTCGAACGACGTGCTAGCGTCTATGTCCGTCTAGGGTTTTCAGAGAATCCGTCCACTCTTATCTCTCTTAGGCCGTCTCTTATCTGTTGGTACTCTCACACCTAAAACCCTAGCTCCTCATATCAAATATATAGGATGCTATAGGTTTAATGAATAATATTTAATTTCGAAATTAACTCTAAATTAATTCCGAAATTAATACAATATCAAATATTGCCTAATCAGATAAGAGAACAATTAAATAAATATGGTTTAAATTAAATCTGTCTCACAGATTTAATTCACTTATTTATTTAATAAAGAGATGACGGAATTAATTTATATATTTAATTTATCCTTATAAATTAAATCTAACAATTAATATCTCTTATATTTATATAATATATATATACGAATTTATATATATATATACACGTCCACCCTATATTATTCATTGAATCTGGACATATCTTAGATTCAATGAATCTGGACATCATAACTCGTGTTGGGCTATTTTGTGTGCGACCCTGTAGGCCCATATGAAGTTGGCAGTGGGCCATTAACTATAATGACTCACAAGTCGTAAGCGGTCTCTAGCAAGACATCACGACTACCCAAATCATATGAGGATCGTTGAACGATGTAACCTTTCACACAACTATATCATGTCCCTTTTGTCACACGACATTTTGGTCATGGATGAGGCATGGAGAACGTCATCCTCCTATTCATGACCGTTACTTTCTCGATCCCTGAGTAGTCTGAGTATAGAAACGGAACTACCTTTCCATTATAGTATGGCCATACATTTCTCAGACTCACTCATCGAGGGGCCCAGTAATGTCTCTCTACGAATGTGAGGGACAAATTCCATCTTGACCATTCACATTCCTCCGCATGAAAAAAAAAACACTAAGCCTGAACATAGTCTTTATGATCACTCGGTCAAAAGTGACTTTTGACTAGGTCAAAGCTAAGCGTTTCTCATGTATGAATCCATGATGATCTCAGGTCAAAGGGCACAGTGACATGGTTTGTATATGAGAGAAGCTTATGACTTAACCCATGCAGCTCTCTCATAGCGGGTCGGTCCAACACCTTGTACTCTTACATGTGCCTATGACTTTAATTTATATCTCTATATATCCTTAAAGTCATACTGGTCTTATTTCATCTTTGCTCCCACATAGATAACCGACCAGGGATATTTAGGATAAACCATGAGTTATCCAAGGATAGTCATCACAGTAAACATGCAAATAATATGATAACGTAATTAATAAATTCATAAATTAATAATGTTCAAAACATAATGATTGGCCCCTAGGGCACAATTTCCAACAACAACTTCGCCGCGGCCAAACCTTCCCGAGAAGACACTCCCCTCTGAAACTCCCGGTGCGCCGCGGCGAACATACCCTGAGAGGGGTACGTTCACCTGTTCCTCCAACAAATCTCAAATCCAACCCAAACACCAAGATCAAGATTAAATCACTAATCTATCCTCAAAATCAACCCAAAAAAGGCTATTAAGAACCCGATAAAACTTAGGATGTTACACCTGCAATATTCATGGATTACATGAATCATATCTTCTAACAGTATTTAAATCATTTTGTGGTAGTGTTCATTGATAATATCTTGGTCTATTCCAAATTCCTAAGGAACATGTAGGTTAGCATTGAACACACTTAAAGATAAATGGCTGTATGTCAAGTTTAGTAAGTTTGAGCTTTGGCTTGAAGGGGTAAAATTTCTAGGACATATGATTACCCAGAATGGAGTAACTATAGATCCCAGTAAGGTAGAAGCAGTACTAAACTAGGAATAGCCTAAGACAATAACAGAAGTCAGAAGTTTCCTAGGTCTAATAGGGTACTATAGGAGATTCATTCGAGACTTTTCCTGAATTGCCTAACTGCTGAGCAAGCCTAGCAGGAAGAATCAACCTTTTGTGTGGGATGGAAAATATAAGGTGAGTTTTTGAGGGTTGAAGCAGAAACTAACTTCTACTCCTGTGCTGATTATTCCTGATCTAACACTACTATATGTAGTGTATACTGATGCTAGTAAGCAATGATTGGGATGTGTGTTGATGTAGTAAGGGAGAGTAGTTGCTTATGCCTCATGATAGCCAAAATCATATGAAGAAAAATTACCCCACACATGACCTGGAGCTGGTGGTGATCTTAAATGCCTTAAAGATATGAAGGCACTTTTTGTATAAGGCAATTATTGAGCTGTATTATGATCGCAAAAGCCTCTAGTACTTGCAAGACCAATAGGAATTAAACATGAGACAGAGGAGATGGATGGAGTTGCTCATGGATTATGATTATCAAATATCATCCGGGAAAGGTAAATGTGGTAGCTGATGCATTAAGTCAGAAGATGGTACAAGCTACAATGATGATGATAAAGGAGCATAAAATGTTAGAAAACTTAATAGAATAAGGTTCTATTTGTCAAATACAAGTTACAGCAGACGTAACAGGGATTTGATGACAAAAGAGCACAAAACTAAGGTGTTACGAGGGGAAATGAAGGATTTTAAGATTAATACGGAAGGATTACTTAAGTTCATAGGAAGAATATATATGTCCCTTCTATAATGACCTCCAAGGATGGATCTTGAGTGAGGCATGTAATATTAAATGCACAATTCATCCGGGTATGACTAAGGTGTATCGTAATGTAAAGAAATCATTTTGGTGGCCCGATATGAAGAGAGATATTACTCAATTTTGGTGTCAAGGTGCCTCATGTGTCAGAAAGTTAAGACAAAACATCAAAAGCCGTCAGGAACTCTACAACCCCTTGATATCCTTGAATAGAAATAGGATAGTATCTCCATAGATTTTATAGTAGGATTGCTTAGTACATTAGCAGAACATGATGCAATCTAGATTATTGTATCATACTGAGACCCACGGTTTATATGTCAATTTTGAAAGGCTTTGCAAGAAGCAATGGGTAAGACCCTAAGGTATAGTATGGCATATCATCTGCAAACTAATGAAAAAACAGAATGAACCATCCAAACATTGAAAGATATACTGATAGCCGTTATTTTAAATTTTAAAGGAAATTGGGATGAGTACTTACCATTAGCGGAATTTGCCTACAATAATAGTCACCATTCCAGTATACAAATGGCTCCGTGTGAAGCCTTATATGGCAGAAAGTGCCAATCACCACTATGTTGGACGAAACCAAGTGAAAGAAAAATTTTATGGTCCAAAGATAGTGGATCAAACCTCAAAACAAATAAAGATGATTCGATAAAGGTTGTTAATAGCACAAAGCAAACAGAAAAGCTATGCGGATGAAAGAAGGAAATTGTACGAATTTGTAGTTGGGGATTATGTTTTTCTGAATGTATCACTAACTATAGGAGTGGGTCAAACCCTCAAGGTGAAGAAGTTAATGTCAAAATACATCGAATCCTTCTAAATTCTATCAAAAGTTGGTTTGGTAGCTTACAGATTAGCCTTACCCCCTAATCTCAGTCAATTACATGATATCTTCCATGTTTCCCAATTAAAGAAGTATCAACCAGATCTTACTCGCATCATAGAGTATAACGAGATTGCACTGTGGGATGACTTGACGACTAAAGTACGACCACGAAGGATTATGGATTAGAAGGTTAAGCAGTTGTGAAATAAGTCAATCTGACTGGTTAAAGTGATCTACAAGGATCTGACACAAGAAAAAGCAACTTGGGAGAAGGAAGATGCGATAAGAGAACAATATCCAAAGCTCTTTCCCCATGGTATGCTTCAAATTTCAAGAACAAAATTTATTTTAAGGGGGGAGAAATGTCACATCCCGCCAATTTTAACCCTAGGAATATGAATAACAAATTAGATAGAGGGTCAAGTAGTAAAGTAGACCTAGAGACGGAACAACTTTTGAGTTGAGATCTGACTCTTATTTGGACTGATATTTTTGAAATTATTGGTCCAGGAAGGGCAAAAATGAAAAATTGGAGAAAAATTTCAAAAAATTCCTAAAAAATAGTAAAAAGGTAAATTAGAGCATTTGGAACCCTATTTGAGGCCCTAGAGGTGGAAATATCCTCTTCTTCATGCTCTTCTCCATTATGTTATGATGTTTTCTTTGTTTGTCTCCTTTATAGCGCGTCATCTGCTCTTTACGTGTCATCTTCTTCAAGTTCATCAACTTTTCCACTATAGTTAAACAGAGATCGATGCTCACACTATCCAGATCTGTGCCCATGGCATCAGGATTTGTGCTTATCAACTTTTCCACCATAGTCAAATAGAGATCCATGTTTTGTTTGTGTTCGTCATCCAGATGCTCATGTTTGCATAAATCTGTACTCTTCTTCATCATCGCTATATTTGTTTTAAGTTTATACTCTTTCTCTATTTGTCTATTTAATGAATATTTTTGAACTTTGTTTAACAAATATATTTTTATTGTATGAATTGATATGAGTCGATATCATTTCTAGAAAACTTGGCTAGTTTTTTTTATAGTCTCATTAGATCTAATTATTTCTACTCTTAAGCTATTTCTTATTTTTTTAGATTGTTAGATTGTTTATTGCAATGTTATGAGATCTAGATTTTATGAGATATGATAAAATCCCAGAAGAAGCTGCGATTTCTTCTGGGATTTTATCATATCTCATAAAATCGCAGGTCTTTTTTATTTTTTTCATTTTTTTTACATCGGTTGGAATAACAACCCATGTTAAAAGTAACATTTTCTACATCGGTTTTGCAATGGGGTAAAAAGATAAAACTTTTAACACTATCTATTTCTACACTAGCCATCTTTTGGATGTTAAATGCCCATTCTAACAGGTGTAAAAGACTTTTTCTTAGTAGTGGTGTTATAAAGAAAGGAGATGTGTAACAAAACAATGAAAAATGACTAGCAAATGTGAGTCTCATTCATCAATTAGGCACATCCACTCACATGAATAAGAGGCTTACCATAGCATGCTTAAGTATCCTAAAAAATCATTGGCAATAACAAAAAAGGTGTGACAGAAAAGTTAGTCCCTGAAATATCCTTCCTTAAACCCCTTTTTAGTGCGCATTCGAAAGCATTGAAGTTCAAGTAGTTTACTAAACAAGCTTGTAGATTGAAAACCTAAAAGTTAATTCTTGGGTTATTGTTGATTAAGAATTCTAGATTTTTGGTCTAACTTTGAAAAATTATAACTAATTATAAAAAAATCATATTGAAGTGGTTCAAAATTATATTCCAAGCTCTTTTAATTCTCTACATGAAAAAAATATAAATATTGACTTAACTCTTGTCAATCCATATAGTTTATTATATGAACTTTATTGTTCATTTGGTGAAAACATTACTCTCCAGTTTTTCTGCCCTAACTTTGATCAATCATAACTCTTAGCAAACATATTCATTTTAGGTGATCTATCACTTGTTTTAAAGCTCAGGATATGTAATTTAAACATATCAAATTTCATAAGCAGATTCAATCATTTGCTTTCCTTCCACTTTGCCACTATTTTGTGGCTTATTTAGGGATAACCTATCCCTCTAACTTGCATTAGTAATTCATGATTAATTCTTTCTATACATATTATCATTCCATCTATGTACTAACCATTCCCATACATCATCATAGCCAATCATGTATGCTATTATTATCATTTGTCATCACATAACATGAATGGCCCATCTATAATATATATTAGTATACCAATTACACTAATGTAATACAATAAATATCTTCAATTCTTTTCCTCTTTTCCTTGCTTCCCCTTCCTCGATCCCTTGCTTGATCATTATCACTTATTAGGGCTAGTTAATGGAGGGTGAGATTCGGGAGAATCTCAGAAGTAAACAACAACCATCTAAACATACATCGCAATCTTGGCATTCATAACATGCTTGCAATTTAACATCTTTATAACATAATGGTATGCTTGAAAATCATCATGCATTTATCACAAAACACATAGGCCTATCGCATGTATTAACATATTCACATTCACAATGTATGAGTTTATAAAATCAGATAAATACACAAACATGCCATACATTCAAGCAAATACCAAGCACATAATAAGAGTAGGGTAAAGTTTGCTATCTTGTGTCTTTAAACTTTCTTCTTGCTCCTTTTATTTTCCAACCACCAAGATTGCTTGAACAATCTTACCATTCCTCTTTCTTGGTGTCTCATGGCCCTAAATTCATAATACACAATAATAACCAATCCATTCCTATCCTTTTTAAGTGTTTAATCTATATTTCAATCCCTTAGTTATTTTTCCTCCATTTTTTCAAAAATTTGGTAGCATTTCCCTTAAAGAAAATGGCCACCAAATCAACAACAAATCATCATAAAAACAGCCCCACATAACAACACAAGAGGCATGAAAGCTTACTTTGATGTTTGCTTGAGCTTGTGTGGACTTTCTCTCACTAGAGTTTTCTTTCTCTCTCTTACAACTTAGGAGCAAAACATTCCCTTCCTAAAGAACTCTCTTGGGCAAAAATGTAAAGGGATGGGAAGGTATTTATAGTGCTCCTGTTAACTTTTAACCCTTAAAGTTCTATAAAATTACAAGGGGTACGTGGCTAAATTTCAACCCTTCATTTTTTTTTTCTTTATTACAAATAGACAAATCTTAGGCTAGGTGGCTTGTGATCATACCAAGTGTAATCAAAATTGACAAGTATCTCATGACATCATGCTTACATCATTTTGCTTACATCATACTTACACAATTAAGCCATGTGTCTTTCATCTAACTGTACACATAATCCCTTGCACGTCCCTTTATCATTTTGGCATTAAAATAGGAATGAAATTAATAAAAAAATTCATGCAAAATTCAGTCCCTAGGTATTCTTCCACCGATCTTACCATTCTATGTTGTATTGGGTACTTTTTCACGTCCTGACTTACTCAGTACCACTAGAACATGTTTCAGCACCCTTTTCTCATCTTAATCAAGTCCATATATGGTGCCATCTTAGAGGAGCATAGAAGAAAATAGTTAGCTCCACTGATAGGCTACTTAGCCTCATTGAGTCACATAGTGGAGATTTCACTGTATCGGGTAGATAGAGGACTATCTAAAATATACTCGTACTGCATTTTGATTTTTCTAGTTTCTATAAATATCTCCAGATGACTCAGCATATTGACTCAAATGGGTCATAATTGTGTCATAAATGCACTTGGTGACTCAGCATGTTGACCCAACACCATATTAAATGTCGTCTTATCTCTTTGTCACCTATTTAGGGGACAAAAATTATTTAAAATTTTAGCGGAGTAGTTTATTCAATCTAGAGCTCTAAAAATTCATTCGTTCATACCATAAACTTTCTTTAATTTTGGAGAAAATCAATGAATTTTCTCGGGCCATAACTTGACCTCTAGGTTTTTTTTTTTGAATGTCCTGTAAAATAGTCCTTTTTTGGCATAAATAGGCTTTAAATATTTTTAAAGCCATACTACTGGCCTTTTGGGGATGAGACGAATTTTATAATTATTTGCGGCCTCTTAACTTCTGAATCCCCATCTTTACTTACTTTTCTAAGGTCTCCTTATAATTCAAATAATTAAATCTAATTTTATACCTCAAAATAAGCCATAATCTTTGAAATTCATTTAAAGTCAATTCAAGGGTATTTTTGTAATTTTTCTTCACATATAGGTCTTAACATGCCATTACCCTTTTTTTGTGATTTTTTTGGAATTTTTGGGCATAATTTTCATCTTTACCCTTTCCAGTCTGAAACTTTGTAAAATTATGATTTTGTCCTAGTTCAGCTTAACCCCATAATTCATCTCATTTGGACTTTTAATATAACTTTTGGCCTATATTCATTTCTATTTCTCATTTCTGGGCCTCAAGACTTCACTGAAGTTTCTAATTTCCTCTTATCTCAGTCTCGAAAAACTTTCATTTTGTGATTTAGTCTCTGGGAATTCCTCTGTCCCTCTAGAGAACCTTTGGAACTCCTGCCAAAAAAGATCTGGTAGCTTACCATTTTTAAGATAATTCTTATACTTCTATGCCCAAAATTCGAGATGTTACAATTCTATCATAAAATTGTCCCAGTCTATATAATTTATTTAAATCTCATTATAAACCTTTTTATTTTTCTTTTAACTTAAATATAAGATTTTAATTTAGTTTACTTTGTTATTTCAAATTTATTTTTTTTCTAATTTTTTCTATTGATTTTATATGTTGGGAAATTTTTTTAATTTAGAAAGTAGTTTTTAATGCAAATGATCAAATATGTATTTTGACAAAATAAATATCATTTTTTCTGAATAACTAATTTAATTAATATTTTTAATTTATGTATATTAGTGATCTGCTTCGTATTGAATAATAATATGTAAATACCTTTAGTAAATATATCTTTGGAAGAACAATGTTTTGATTGAAGCAGCCAACACGCACTTAACTATCTTTCCGCACTTATAGTATGCTTTTTTATTATTTTACATGAAAGAAATTGAAGAGATTAAAAAGTCTAATATTAAAATTTTCACCTGAATTTAAATGGTAAGCGCATATCATCAATAACTCCTTTTTTTTTAAGACGGAAAATTATAGTTAATAACTTTTATTGCAGCATAATTCGATAAATTTTGACAAAAAAATTTTAAATTTTAAATAATTTATTCAATAAGTTTTCAAATATTTTTATAATTTTAATTTCAATATATGGTGCTCTATTGGATATAAATATATGAGAGAATTCTACAAAAAGATGTCCAAAATTATTAAATTTCAAATCAGGTTTGTTACCAATATTTTAATAGGTTGTGGCAAAAAAAATATTTTAATAAGTTTTGATAATATTGGCCTTACAAATAATAATACATTTTTGTTGTAATTCTTTATTTGGGATTTAGTAATTTCAATTTTTTTAGATTCTTCCTAAGGACTCATTTGGTATGCTGGAAACGAAAGAAAGAGGAGAAAAATTTTTAATGATCTCAATTTTAAAATTAAAAAATGGAGTCAAAATGTTTTAATTAATTTTTCTTAATTTTTTTATATTGTATATTCTTTTGATCGAAATTTTGCAACATTACTTCCTTAATTTTTTGAAACAAGTTTATTGAAAATTTTTCTTCCATCCATTTTCTTGATACCAAATGCCCCCTAAATAATATTATTTTGATTTTCTTATTAACACAAATGTAATATTTTGATATTATACTTCTCCAATTTTAAATGAAAGACTAATTCTATAATATAATTTATATTACAAAATGTGTTTTTTTTTTTTTATAGAAAGGTAGGGGAGCAATAGCACTCACCTTCTGGAGCCACCACATGGATGGTTGTATCGATTATACGAATCCACGTGAAATTTTAGGATCTATCGCTATTTGTTTATTAATTTTCACGCCATTTTCTTTTATGTGCCCTATTTTGTCAGAGTAGCAGCTAGCCACGATGACAAAATCCACTCCACAGATTAGATCCACTATAAATAATGATAAGGTAATTGCCAAAACATTAAAAAAAAAAATCACTGTAATGAGATTAAGTGGTCATACGCTGGCAAAAAAAAAAGTGGTAATAAATTTAATTTTATAACCAAAATCCTGAATTCAAATATTACGAATAAAAAATCATTCCTGAGAAGTAAAAAACATTTCTGATGAGATCTAGTGTAATCCAACTTTAACAATTTGAATACTGTAATTTGCAAAAGGAGAAAAATTTTGTCTTCCCTTTTGATCTACAATAGCCCCATGGGGACATTGCGATTGTCTAATGTCTACCGCAAAGTATGATTCCGTTTCAAAGTAAAACGGAGACTTGCTGCTGCACATGTGAAAAATTACCAGAACAATCAAATCTGTTACTCCCGAAAAGGAAAATTTCAATACTGTTGTTTGAAAATAACAACTCATGTGCTTGTTTGTTTGTGATCAAAAACACGAGTTGGAGATAAAATTTTACTTACATATTTTATAAATTACAATTAAAAAATTATTTATAAATCATTTTAAACAAACTAGCCATTCCCAGGCAGCCTAGTTTCTTTTTGGATACAAAAACTAGGCACGTTACAAACGGATCGTTCATGCCACATGGATAAGGGAACTTTTATATCACAAAATTACTAATCTTGTCCAAACTTTCTATTTCATAAACAAACACAATACAAGTCCTTCCTTTAAAATTGGACATAATTATCAAATATCATTTTTACTATTTTCCTCCGATATAGAGACTGATAGTACGTTTTCTCCAAAAATTTTCTTAGGCCTAAAGTTATGAGGTCAAATAAAATAAATGTGGTTGTGAAAAAAAAAAATATATATATATATAAAGAAAAAATGGTTCCTAATTGTGAAAATCCAAATTTTTTTTTAAATTTCAATCAGAAATATCTACAAAAAATATGTTATGATTTTTTTTAAATATTATTATTATTATTAAAGCGTAATATATACAACTAATTTAAAATTTTAAAATTTAAAATTTTTTTCCCCCAAAAGATTCTCTCTTATTTTAGAGGGACGAGGACGACCGCTCAGATTTTAAGTAGCAGAGTCTTGCACGCACCAAAACCAACTGATTGGCGGTAGATGAAGATCCATTTCGGTTTGTCGTTATACACATTCAAAATCAACTTCAAGAGCCACGTTCATGCTTCGATCAGTGTCTAGCTATTTGAAACTTCGAAGCAAGAAAATCCTCCTTTAACGTTTAGGGCTGTAGGGGTCATCAGTCTTCACCGTTCCTAGGGGTATTTCACTTTACTCACTTTGGTTCGAGGAACTGAAATGTGTGGTTCGTATTAATCTTGTTCTGTAAGTATTTTCAATTTGATTAAAAATTCTGAGCAATCTCTCGCTGTTTTCCTTTTTTCGATATTCATCTTTGGGTAGTAGGAAGAGTGGAATAGAAGCAAGACGCAACAAGTCCAAGTAGCTGAACGCTCTTCGGTGCCCGTTCTAAAGGCTTGGACAGATAGCTGAGTTTGTTTCTACGGTAAAATCAAAAGGATTCAGGTATTTAGTGTTAAGAGTTTAGGATTTCTTAATTAGGATTTTGTGCATGCTGTTTACAGTCATGCGCATTCCTCTTCTCGACCGTGTATGATGATGACTCGTGTCGTTTTTCGTTCTATTGTATTGTTATTAAACGTTCTTAATTAGGATTTTGTGCATGCCTGTTTACAGTCATGCGCATTCCTTTTCTCGACCGTGTATGATGATGACTCGTGTCGTTTTTCGTTCTATTGTATTGTTATTATACGTTGCTGAGGTTTTGAAGGATTTTTTTATTTATTGTATGGTTATTTTTCCCCAGTTTGCTTACCTAGTCTTTGTTTTCTTTTGATTTACTGTTGGCTTGAATGAAATTCCCCATTTTTGCTAAAATGGGGATAAACACGTTTCTGAGGGGATAATGTGGCGTCCAAAGAATGTATTGGTTATTTGAATTAACTTTTTTCCTTTCTAGCCTAACACTTGAAAATTTTAACAAGAATTTATATGTTCTTTTTACCCTTGATTCATTTGTCCTTCAACTATCGGCCTTCCACTTGAGGCTTGTTCCTGTCAGCTACTATGATTAATCTCTGCACCTGCATTGAAACTGCTAAATTGTGTTCCCTGGTTTTCTTTGTGGAGTCTAGAATTAATTTGATATTTCTCGTTAATTGGTCCTTATTTTGCAGGGACCTTAATCTTAGATGTCAGCGACAATGGCTTCACATGGTTGCTATTGTCACCATGTAGAGTTGACCAGCCAGGGAAGAGCACCAACCACTCTTGGATTCTCTGGCTCAATTTCTACTGATAGATTTTTTAGTTTTAAAAATTCAAGCCATCTTTTGGCTAAGAAACACAGATTTCCAAGGTTTCTAATGGAGATGCAACAGACTGAGGCGCCATCATCAAAGTACGGCGCCAATGGTCGACCTGTTAAAATGGTACCAGCAACTGAGCTTGTGAAAAGAAGGACAGCGACAGCAAATAAAGGCAAGACAGTGAATGGTTCAAAGCAAGTAGTCAATGGGGCAGCTGTGATAAGAAAAGATCCTATCACATCCCTGACAAAGACAATGAAGTCTGGAAACTCACAAGAACTTCTGCCGCTGGAGGAGATTAAAGTCTTGCCTTCAGATGAAGGCTTCAGTTGGGCCAATGAAAATTACAATTCTGTGCAGAGGTCTGTAGATGTTTGGTCATTTGTTCTTTCGTTACGCATACGTGTTCTGTTGGACAATGCAAAATGGGCATATTTAGGAGGCTTTACAGAAGAAAAGCAGGTAGATTCTTACAAAATTCCATGTTACATGTTGATTTAGTCATTATCAATCTAAAGCCCCTTAACATAGTTTTCTGCAGCTAGAAGCAAGTTACTTTTTTCTTATTTTGTCAAGCTTCATTATTGAAGTGTTTAATCATCATTTCATTCAGAAAACCAGAAGACGGAAAACTGCCTCATGGCTACGGGAGTGTGTATTACAGCTAGGTCCAACTTTCATCAAGCTGGGACAGTTATCATCAACAAGATCAGATCTATTTCCCCGTGAATTTGTGGATGAGCTTGCAAAGTTGCAGGTATTCTTGTTTACGATCTCATCTTTTTTCCCAATTTTTTTATCCTTATTAACACAAATATCTTATTCAAAATAAAAAATCCCTTACCCTAATTAATTTACTATATTTGCATATGGTATTTGATGATTAATCAGTGTGATTCTCAAAAAAATATTCTGCAGGATAAAGTCCCTGCCTTCTCGCCCAAGAAAGCAATAGGCTTCATTGAGAGTGAACTAGGGGCGCCAATTAATGTGTTGTTTAAGGAGTTTGAAGATCGGCCAATTGCTGCTGCTAGTCTTGGTCAGGTATTTGAGTAACGGTGTTATGTGTCTACTTTCATTTTTATTAACATTTTTCAAGATTTTTTGCTATAGTATGATATGGTGTGGTCTGAAAATTTTATAGAAAGTGAGATGAGAACATCAAAGTAGCTATGGGCTCTTTCCTAGTAGGTTTGGAGCAATATAAAGATTTTGATGGTTTAATTTGAACTTTCTAACTTTTACTCTTGCAGTCAACCAAACTGCAATATTCATGTAATGTTATTTGGCAAATACTTTCAATGTAGCTTTCATAGAATGCATGCAATCCTTGAGCTTGTTTATTTTTGTTTGATATGAATTTTGGTTGGCCATTCTGTAGGTTCATCGTGCTCTCCTGCATAATGGAGAAAAAGTAGTTGTTAAAGTCCAAAGGCCTGGCCTGAAGAGGCTTTTTGACATTGACTTGCGTAAGTTGTTCTTTCTTTACTTGTACCAAAAATCGTGGCTCGTATTTGGCTAGGAATGAGTAGATGTTGCTGCTGCTTATACAACTTTTTGCTTGGTTAATGTTTGGTAATTACATTGGTATAACTGGAGCTTGAAGTTTCTTTCATTCAAAGGAAATGTATAAGTGGAAACAGATAGGTTGATCATATTAAGTAATCAAAATTTCGTTAAATTGCATTGCTCTACATTTTCGATTTTCTTTTATATAATAAAAAAATCATTTAGACTTCAATAAGAAAAAGGGAATATAGCTACCTAATAAGTTTTCCTGGGGGATGGGGACAATGAAAATTACTGTGACAAACAGAATATTGAAAAAACTCATGAGATGTTTTGGTATCTTTGAACATAGTGGCAAGCACATTCACAAAGAAGAAGAAAGATAAAGATTTGAATTGGTAGAAAAGAAAATCACATCATGTTTTAATAGAATGTCTAGAAAGACTTGATACCTTTCTTCCAGGAAAAAAATTTGCTTGACAGAGTGATCTCTTTCTGGGAACTTTATCTAACTATTGAGTCTGGATTGGATTTCCTACATTCATAAGATTGAATATATGTTGAGAATTTGAAGAGATAGATAGGGAGAAAAAGGATGATATGTGGATGTAGACCCTACACAGTTGTATTCTTTTGCGCTACTCTTTCCAAATGCTTAGATGCATGCCAAATGGGGATCCATTTAAGGTTGCTTAATTTTGTCAATCAGTTTTATTTTGTACACTAATATGCTTGATTCTTCTTGCCAGGAAACCTAAAGCTTATTGCGGAGTATTTTCAGAGAAGTGAAACTTTTGGTGGTCCAACTAGGGATTGGATTGGAATATACGAAGAATGTTCAGCGTAAGTGATAATCATTGAAATTCATGATTATTGAGATTTTCTGGTGTGGTCAGTCACCTGGGTTAAGTTTTGGTGGTTGTGTGGTTGAGCAATTAAAGCAGATGTTACATCTAATGTGTTTGGGGAAAAGTTTTTTTTAAAAAAAAAAAAAAAAAGAGAGAAAGAAATATTTGTGGAGCAATCGACTTTACCCTTCATGGCCTTTAGAAAATTTTGAATTAAAGAGAATGGAGAGACTAGAATGGGGCAAGAATGTTAATTTAAGCATTTTCTTTGATATATTGTTGAGACTTGGTAGTATGAGATACCAAGGTTCTGTTTGGATCAGCGATTGGAAAAGCAGCTTATGGAAAAGTGAAGTTGGTAAAAGTTAAATTGGATAAGCTGAATTGTGTTTGGATTGGAGTTCAGAAAAGTTAGTTTGCAAAAGTGAGATTGGTAAAAGCTTGTTTGGATTATAGTTGAGTAAAAATAAGTTTAGCTGAAAAATTATCAAAATGAGTATGGGTTTTAATAAATAATGAAACATGATACAAAATTGATTTCACATAATATAATAAAATTAAAAGAATTTAATAAGAAGAAATCAAATTTAATGAGTGAATTAAATTTTAAAATTTTTAAAAAATCATAAAAAATATTTTAAGAAGACTGAGGAGTGAAAAAGAAGGGACCGAGCTGGAAGGAAAAGGTAGATGAGAGAGAAAAAAAGAATCCTTTCTGACATTGCAGAACGGCTAACCCGAGAAGCTCTTCTGATTTAATTGATAAGCTCCTTCTTGGAGCTTATTCCAATTGAGCGTCCGGAGAGCTTAAAAATATATAAGCTCAATCAGTTCTAAATTCTGCCAAACAAGTCCACCTGATTTAAGCTGCCTAAGTCTCACATTGAGTAGTATGAGATGCTTATTGGGGTATTTAAGTGGGTTGGTTTTCCCAATTCAACAACTAGCTTTTGGGATAGTGTTCTTTGTCCCACTAAAGAACCCACTTATATAAATTTAAATTTGGCCATTTTATTCATTATAATATGTTTGGTTTGAATGCAATGGATGATAAAGGAAGGAAATAGACATCTATTTAAGTATAAACTATTAAAATGTGTTTGAAATTCCTTTTCTCTTTGTGTCCATTCTTTTCTGACCAAGCTGTCTTAGTTAAATGGATATGGCTTACCCATTTCCACATATTAGTTATGTTGTCATTATGTGTGGTGTTTGAGCTCCCTTCAGTAATAGATTTCTTGCTCTGCTTTCCTCTAATACTAAATTGTGTAGCTTATGTTATATCGCAGGATTTTATATCAAGAAATTGATTACATAAATGAAGGAAAGAATGCTGATAAGTTCTGCCGAGATTTCCGAAACATCAAGTGGGTTCGAGTACCTGTATGTTTCTTTCTGGAACCCTAGAAACTATCATATATATATATATATATGTATTTTGATAAAAATACTAAAAACTATTGTGCACTATGATTGTTTCAGTTTCCTCACATCGTTTGGCCCCCTTCGATTCCCCCTGCTCCCTTATGAAATATATCGAACCTGTTAATCTATGAATTGAATCATCAATTCTAACCTTATGTTGCTTCTTTTTTTTTTTTTTTTTTTCGCGTCTTCTTTGCAGTTGGTTTATTGGGATTATACTGCAACAAAAGTGTTGACCTTGGAGTATGTACCAGGTTTTCATCTTGACTGATTCATGTATCTTATATCCCTTTTTTATTGGGAAAAATACTTCAAGCCCCAAGGAGTGAATCTGATACAGAAAGTCTCATGAAATGCGCGAATAACTCCCAAGTTTCCAACGCCTTTTGTATGAATAATTTTTTCATATTCAATCACCAAAATACGCTCATTGAAAAGAACAAAAAGCCTCCTTCACTATTGGTCACTAGTGCTGGTGGGAGCTCCAGTAACTGATGACTGGCTCATTTTAGGATAGGGTTTTTTTGGCGGGAGTAGTAGCCAAAACGACTGATTTACCAAAATGATTATTAACTATTGGACTTTTTAAACACATTAATATGACAATGCAAAATATAATATGCAAGCAGTAGCTAGTGTTCACAATAAAAGGAACAACTTGGGTATTTGTAAATAACAACTTAATTTCTGTAAATAACAAGTGGGGTTCATAGATAGAACAACTTAGTTTAATGTAACTGAAGACTAAAGGTACATAAATAACAATTTAGGTATCAGTAAACATAATGCTGGGTTTAAGTAAATAATAACTTAAAGTGAAATTGTCATTACATTAAACTAAGTTGTTGTTTCTGTAAATCAAGTTGTTATTGACATGTAGCTCAGCTGCTATTTCTATAAACTCAAGTTTCTATTCACAAAAAATTGAATTGTTTTCTATTTAAACCCAAGTTGTTATTTACATACCCCCAAGTTATTATTTTTATTTGGGTTAAGGTACAAATTTGCCTTAAAAGTTTTCACTCAAGAGCACTAAGCACTCGGAAGTATTTTGGGTCCAAATTTATCTCGGAAGTTTAAAATCATAACAGTATTGCCCCCTATCATTAAAAAACTAATGTTAATTGTTAAAATAATGACGTTGACTGTTAATATTTTGAACAGTAGGAGGCAACATTGCTACAATTTTAAACCTCAAAGGCAAATTTGCATCTAAAAAAAGTTAAGAGTGCCCAGTGCTCTTTAGTAAAAATTTCTGAAGCAAATTTGAACCCTTTTTATTTTGAGCTCGAGTTACTACTTGTGTATGATATTTTGCATTATGATATCAAAGTGCTCGAGTGGCTCAACAGTTAACGATCATTTTGGGAAACAAGTGGTTTGGGGTTGTATCCCATTAAGACCTCCCCATCCAAAAATTGACCGTTGGTTGCCAGAGGTCTAGCCACCTGTAGCTTAAGTTTTTGTTTTTGTTTTTGTTTTCTGTTTTTTTTTTTTGGTTTTTAATAATTTTTAATGAAGGTATATTAGTAATTGGGTATGAAAACTTATTGACATATAAGTGACTTGGGAGTTATTTGTAGATTTCATGATACTTTTGTGTATTTAGATTTAGTTCCTTCTTTGGCACTTTTAAGTAATTTTTGTTTTTGTATTTTTTTTTCCCTCTTTTTGGTTTTACCAATGGATCCTAATAATACTTTTCAAGTTGAAAAATTGCACGTCATTGTTTTATTGAACTTAATTTCTTAAACCATCTTACCATGATTTTACTTCTGGATTAGGTATCAAAATAAATCAGGTGGATGCACTAACGTCAAGAGGTTATGATCGAATGAAGATCTCATCACGTGCTATTGAAGCATACTTGATTCAGGTATTTGATTTGAATACGATTACTTTTCTGTTGCTGAGAATAAAAAAGCGCTTTTATTCATATTGTCTCCCCCCCCCCCCAAAAAAAAATTTTTTTAAACAACTCTATACCTTGTCAATAAGAGCGAAAATTTATTGGTTGGAAATATATCACATTTTGCTTCTTGCAGATACTTAAAACCGGATTCTTTCATGCTGATCCTCATCCTGGAAATCTTGCTGTTGATGTGGATGAAGCACTTATTTATTATGACTTTGGCATGATGGGGGATATCAAATCATTCACCCGAGAGAGGCTGCTTGAACTTTTTTATTCTGTTTATGAGAAGGATGCTAAGAAGGTCTAGCTTTCTGCTGCCTGTCATGGTTCACTTCAAATTTTATATATTATCTCATTCTAACTATCTACTGTCAAATGATAGATACTTCGATATTCTATTCAGGATAAATTTTCTTCCTCCGTCTGCTTCTAGTATCTTATGAAATGATTCTTTGGTTGGTCCAAAACTGAAGAGAGCTTGATAAATAAGAAATGGAAATGTTTAAACATTTTTCACAACTGCTAGTGGGTCGATTTATTTGTATTAGAACATTTTATATCTTTGTGAACTTTTGTTGATTCCTTTTATTGAATGTGGGGGGAAAAATCTAGTAATAGACCACTTATCACCTCTGGTGGAAGGAGGTCATTTGTAAAGCAGTAATATAGCACACTTTATTTCTTGGCAGAATATATAGTTTATTTATTAGTGATCAGTTTAGATGCCACCTAAGTTTAGGGGTAGTAGGTGTCAGTTATTAGTCAAGTATCTTATTTTAGGTATTTTTATTATTTTAATTAAACATGTTGAGGTCTGTTATGCCACTTTCAGAGTCAGTTTGCTAGTGGTCCGGATACTTTAGGGAGTCTGGTGAATTCTCTTGCTTATAAACAATCGCATGTCAATTTGTAAAAGGCATCTTGAGTCATAATCAGAATTCCATTGTTTTCCTGGAGATTCTCCTTGGCTATTAGCTTTCTTTGAGTAAGATTCTTGCTCAAACTATTCCCAGAAGATCTAACTTATGCATCTAGTAAAGATGAAAGTAAAGATTTTTATCGCAAAAATGTAACTAACATGCAGCAATGGTGCAGGTTATGCAATGCCTTATTGATCTTGGTGCCCTTCAACCCACTGGAGACTTATCATCAGTAAGTAAATGAACTTCTTGGACTCGATAAGATTTCTATTTCAGTGCTTTTATTCATAATCGGTGTCCAAGAGCTATAAATGCCTTTATGTGTCTTCTATGTAAGGAGATCTGTACAGTTTATCTTGGTTCAGTGCTTTCTACTTATAATACATATCTTACAGTTACGAATGCCTAATGTGATTTCCAGGTAAGAAGATCTGTACAGTTTTTCTTGGACAATTTGCTAAGCCAGACACCGGATCAGCAGCAAACTTTGGCTGCAATTGGGGAAGTATGTGCATGATTACTAATGATGGATCAATGAATTTTTGGCTGCTTTTAACATTACTCTGGGTGTTTTTTCCCTTTGTTGACAGCAATCATCTTAAGATTGATAATTACTGGTATGGTTGAGCATAATAATTTTAAAAGCTATGCAAATGGCCGCCTTCAACTTCGGGCCATTTGTGACTTGCTATAACGGAGATAACTACACATGACGTATCCAGTAAATCAGTATTTCTGTTTTTGGAAAATATATGATATAATACTTCAAGATACAGACGTTTGTGTTAGTAAAAAGAAAAATTATTAAACACACCAAAAATATAACTGCAGTTCAAAAAAATCCTCTAAGAGCATAGATAGTATTGAGTGCGATACAAAACACAACCATACTTTTACTATTATGGTTCCTGCTCACAAGAATAGCATCAATCTTTTCTATTCCCTGGCTGTCATTGGTAAAGAGGACAGCTTCTGTGTTTGGTTTATCGAAACACAAGTTTGCCATTATCGGGTGATAATTATGGGGCTTATTTTCCTATTTTAAATTTGATGAGGGTGTTTGCTCAAAATTTAAAGGGTTATTGCATTTTCCCTTATGATCCAGACCTGGCAGTTTGTAAACTGGGGCTTTTTGTGGCAGGATTTATTTGCTATAGCTCAAGATCAACCTTTCCGATTTCCGTCCACTTTCACCTTTGTTATCAGGGCCTTCTCAACTCTTGAAGGTGTGCCTCTTTCTTTTGGCTTCAGAAAATTTTATTCAGTCAGTAGTCCAATAGCAGAAAGAGGAATTAATGAATATGATTTGATGCGCTGCCCTTTCTTTTTAAACCCTTTCTTCTGCCCACTGCTTGTTCCTTTTTAACAGGCATAGGTTACATACTCAATCCAGATTTTTCTTTCGTGAAGATTGCTGCACCTTATGCTCAGGTGCGTATTTTCTTTGACGAAGTAGTTTTCTCATAATGTGATAAGTTTTCTAACCCTAAGTGGGTTTCCATGCATCCCGTGGAGTCCAGGTAATAAGTTACAATGATCATGAGTTAAAGGTAGCACTGTCTACTTTAATTTGATATTAATTTTGCATTTCATTTTGCACAGGAACTTCTAGATGTACGGCAAAAGCAGCAGACAGGGCCACGACTAGTGGAGCAAATAAGGAAACAGGCAGATGACGTATGAAACAGTATCTGGAACTCCTCTTCTTTTTTTTTTTTCCCGGTCCAGATGATATTCCTTGACACAAGGAAATTTTTGAAAACACGATTATTCAATGATGCTATTATCAATCAACTTGTACCATTTGTTCCTTTGTTAGGCAAGATCCTCGACCATGTCAATGCCGTACAGAGTACAGAGAATAGAGGAGTTTGTGAAGCAACTTGAGGATGGGGATCTGAAACTGCGGGTCCGGGTGCTTGAGGTAACTTTTTTTTTTTAAAAAAAAAAATATATATTCGTACAGGACTGGCTACAGAACAACGAACTAAGGAGGTCAAATATAATCACAAAAACAAATTTAGCACTGCCTAATTTATTCTGATGTGCCTCTACATAAGAGTGAAGTTATGAAAAAAGTTGTTAAATAAAAAGCATTCCTCAGACCTTAAAAGGCACGGAATGTAACATTTTCCCCCTTGACAGAAATAATATATGAAGATGCCATTATTTTGCGTACAAATTCTCATCTCAAACTTGTGGCCCAATTTCTCAGTCTGAGAGAGCTTCTCGAAAAGCAACAGTGTTGCAAATGGCAACTATGTATATAGTACTGGGAGGAACCTTGCTAAATCTTGGCGTCACCTTGGCCACCCAAGGCAATATCGCCATTGCAAATGGATCCTTCGTTGGTGCAGGTAACTATATATTGTAACGCTTGTATCAAGATATATTGTAACGCTTGTATCAAGATGTTCATCCTCTCTCTCTATTTTTTTTTTCTATTTTTGGGAAAAATTGACAATATTAATATAAGATGGGGACAAATGACGGGGATCCATAGTAATTGTGAGGTCCATCTTTTTAAGTGGGACCCGCAATTTATGCAGCTCTGTTATCCTAGACATCTGGGGGTGCTGTGCAGAGCCTGGACAACAGAGATCCAACAGCGAGCATTGGGTTAAGTGATCTGGCTGCTCACATTTGCAGCCTCCATGGCCACTGAACGAGGCAGTTTCTTGTCGGTGGATTTCTATTGTGTAGGCTCTGCACTGCACCCTTGTGTTGTAGGGGGTCTGATTATGAATGCCAATTTTATGCGGTTGTCACCCGATTTGCGGCTGTCTCTTAAGTTTAATATCTGAAGAAATTGAAGTTATCCATAACCTTATGTTCTTGTTTGAGTCTGCAGTTCTTCTTCCCTTTCATGTGGCTGATTAGCACCGCCTGGTCATGCAGGTTTTTTTATGACACTGTTCTTCAGGTCTATGCAAAGGGTAAAGAAGCTTGATAAATTTGAGAAAATGATATGACATATACCATACAAATTCGATTCTTTCAAGGATGTGTGTGTGTGTGTGTGAGTTTTCTCCTCTTACATTTCCTTTTACTGTACAACATTCTAATTTTTTTCCTTGAAAATATCAAAGTATACGGGTTTCACAGTAGCAAGATAGGAGACGATGATGATACTGCAAAGACATAGACAGTACTGTAGTCAGTTCAAGGCAAATAAAATGCTATAGCTTCTTTGTTTCCACACTTCGTCCCTACTTAAGAGAGATTTGTGTATTATAAGACAAAAAAGCTGTGTTGCACTTTTGAAATTTTTATCTGGTAGGTCAGTGGGAATGATATGTTAAGGTCCAAATCGCTCTCTGTTATCATATCCAAATACAAATCGTTGTCATTACAAGGTCAGTAATCCAGAATATGAAATGTGGCAGTTGAAGTAAATGATTTTCAGATGGACCAGATTGTCCCTCTAAATAGAGTCGAATGCTCATGCCATAAAAATTTTCTCATGCGAAAAGGAGTTCTTGGTCTAATATTTACGAGTGTGGAAGATGCTTAAAATTTGTTCAAGACTGGCGTCCAACTACGTTCTTCACCAAAAATAGATATGACAATAATTTTAGTGTTTCAGTGAGATTTTGACCAGCTGTCTCGGCAATTCAAGAGAATTCTGAAAAAAAAAAAAGGTTAGGAAAAATCTAAAAAAAAAAACTTTTAAAATTTCAAAAACCTAAATCAGGAATGGCAAAGAATGAAAATGACTATCAATTTTTTTTCCCCAAATGTCGTCAATTTTTATTAAAATGTAAAGAATAAGACTGATTTAGAATTTGAAAATTAAAAAAAAAATTTCTTTCAAGATTCTTCTAAAAGGTCATAGGTGTAAATGAATTAGATGCTTCAATTTTACTTTCCTAGTTTCACTGAGTAAGGGTTTGATAATTTAGAAATGTACCCCATTTGGTGTTTTTTTTTTTCCTTTTATGGCATACAAATAACTAAATTATGTGGAAAGAGTTAGTTAAAATTGGTTAAAAACAATAATATATAAAAGATACAACTTGTTTTTAAAAATACTCTTATTTATAGAAAGTGAGTGATTGAGAAAATGGGTAAATAAGATAATTGATGCAGTGAGACTAAATAATAATTAATGAAAACATAAAAAATAACATTAAAAAATTCAAGTAAAGCTATTAGTGTCTTTTAAAAATAATAATAATGTCTCGGCTCTAACCTACTATGTCCAAGTTGCATTCATCATTTGTGAGCACTAACACGAGAATGACCTTACATTAGAGGAGACATGGCCCTTAGAATTACGAAAACCTTTGGGTTGTTTTGCATAAAGCAAAATCAAAAGAATGTGAATCTTGACAATAGAAATGTTCACGAGGCCAGGTCACTTTTTAGTCTAGAAGAAAAAGCAACCCGAATAAATATGGGCTTTTTTGGGCTGAGCTAATTACATGCAAGGTGGAGCTGTGGACAAAGCATGCCGCCTTCCCGAAACATATATATATATATATATATATATATATGCTTATATATCTCTTATAATATTATATAGTACAAAATTATATTATATTTTTGTCATTATGTTTTTTTGGAAAAAATATCTTCCCCTTTTTCATCATCCCTCTAATTGATCAATGTTTGATTATTTACATATGATTTTAAATTTAAATTGATATATATTGTTATATGCTTATCTCTGTGATAGTTTGAAAAAGAGCTAGTTATATTTTAAGCTTTATTCTTAGTGAAGAAGCTGGAACTCGTAACTTGGAGGATTATTATGGTAAATTTGTAATTTTAGTTGGGTTGTTGTCAGCATCATTATGGATAATATAAAACCTATAAGGATATGAAGCCCTCTTGTGATTTTAAGTCATAAGCCATGAGGAACATAATTCATTTGCTGATATAAAAACATACATCGGGGACATAATGAATGTAGTCACTTTCTAGGGAGATGATTTCGTAAACATAGGAAAAAAAGTATAACTCATTTGCTAATATACAACAACAATTGATGAATCTAGTCACATTTTAGAGAGGTGATTGTATTTGTTAAATTGAATATATTGATATAGCTTGATATTTTATATTTTAATATTTTAAAAGTTAATTATAGATTAAATGAAATGTATTTTTAGATATGATTGGAGAGGGTTTTTTTCTCCTCACATGTGGCATTGACAAGGCATCATTCTTAAATAGAGAAGCCCGTCCTTGCATAGCTCAAAATAGTCAGGGCTTATTAGGCTGCAAAATACTTATGTTTATACTTATATGATTATTGGAGTGTTTGATTCAATAAAAAAAAAACACTTCTAAAAGATACTTTCACATAAATCGAGACAAAACTCTTTTCACATGTATACTTTGTACTAGTTCCAGTCTTAATATAAAAGCCAGTTTGTCTTTCAATTCGATCATAAATATAAGATTCCAATCCACTTTATCTTTTCTATGTATCTTTTTTTCTAAGATAATCCTTGTGGTAGTTGCATATGTTAAATATTTCATTAATTGGTAACTCTAGCTAATATATATGATTAGCAAAAGTATTATAAGAAATTCAACTCATATTTATTACAAATAACTAACTTAACAAACTTCTTAAATCTACTCAAAGTAGTCAACTAGCTCTTCATTAATAAGGGCATATTTGGGAAAAAATATAAGCCTTGCATATTTATTGTTTTAAACTAATTTTAACTAGTTTCTTGATAAGTGTTATAGATAAAATTTAACTTATATTTTAAATCTGAGAGAGTATCTTATAAAAAAATCAACCTTTTAAAAAAAATTTAGTTTGTATTTTGAAACGGAGATGGTATAAAAATTATTTTAAAAAAAAAAATAAAGATAAGTGAGAAAATCCCTGAAATAGTATTTGTCAGAAAATTATTTGTTAGAATACAAGCACACGTGCCAGCGCTATATTGTGAACAATAGCATAGCATCTAATGTGCAGGGGCCCACAACCAGTGACCGTTGAAACCTGATTGTTAAGCCCGTCCCACCTTCACCTGCTCATAAAACGACAGAATCTGAAACCTTTCAGGCCTCACAAGCGGTCTTGGCTAGAATCGTCTTCCATATATATAGATTCCCACCTTCCTTCATTTTCTGCACTGACTGCTTATACTTCCCATTTCTTCTTTTTCGTCTTTCACGTCCGTGTGTATGTATATAAACCCACCTTTCTCAGTTTCCAGTGCATAGTACATATACTTCCCAATCGTTTCTCAGATTTTTAGACCACTCATTCTGCTCCTTGATCGTCTTCATCGTCTTCATCGTCATCATCTGCTCCTGTGAGCCGCTCAAATTGGTCAACTAAAGCTCTAGAAAGATGGGTATGGTGGTGGTGATATCTCTGCCTCTGATTCTCTTCTACTTAATTCTGGGTTTGGGATGCTATTTCCTGGGAAGAGCCAGAGGCAGACAAGATATAAAGACGCATCCTCAAGTCTTCGGTGTGCCCACCACTCCTCCTAATTCTTTTCCTCCTCATTCGGCTCCTCCAACTCACCATTCAAAGCCAGACAACGCTGATAATGTTTGATCCAATCAATAATTTCCTCTTTCGTATACTTTATGGTGTTTGTGTGGGTCGGTGATCCCTTTTCTTTTGGAGAGATATCTTCTTTGTTCGATGGTTGTGTGGTATCGTTTTAATTGAGTACAATATGTACGGCATTTGAGATTCGGTTTTATTTAGTTAATCGCCTGTTTAGTGTTCCATGATGGCAAAGGAGGGAACCAAAAGAAATTCCCCATATATGTTTTGGGATGCTGTTGGATTTGATATGCTCTGTTTCATGTATGATTTCAAAGATGTTGACGAATTGCTGGAACAATGTATCAGTGTTGATATTAATTGCTGGAACAATGTGTCAGTGTTGATATTTTCTATTGAAGATATTGACGGTTGATATACAATTTTACTTTGCACCAACCTAACTTAACCTATGTAAATTAATAATGATAAGTCAAGATCGTGATATTTTTACGGAGTTAAGTCAACAAATTCGATTAGGACAGCAGAGAACAAATCAAAATAGTGAGGTTTGGTCCGGCAAAATTGAATTAAAATGTAATCTTAGTACTAAATAGAAATTAAGACAAAAGGAAAATGATTGAATTTGCCATGTATTGCCTTGGGTGATTTGTACTTGAGATTTGGAATTAGACTTCTGCTGAGAGTCAGATTTGGGATGGATGGGGGGAGCTTTTGGGCCTTTGTCTTGAACTCTATCATTCTCATTCAAACGAGAAGGTGGTGTTGATATCCGAGTTTGATCTCGGCAAATGAAATTTGGTATTGCCTAAAGGCATGATGGGACAATCTGTGTGAGAAGGTAAGGTTTAGAGATGAATTGCAGATCTTGATCTCATTGATTATCGAATAGTCCAGTACATTATATAGCAGTAATGTAAGCTAGTGTGAACTAAAGCAATGACACGTGTTATTACAGCTGTAAGTGAGCAAATGAGTTTTGACTATTTGACCACACGCGTAACAAACTGTTACCGCTGTGTTCCTTATTATAAGTCACTTGTACCCCAAAAATTTGTTTTAAAATATAAATCACTTGTAGTATAATTAATGTTTTTTTTTCAATTTTACCCCTATTAATTTAATACAAAATTAAGGAAAGATATATTTGCTAGTCCTTATAGTTTAATTAGATTTTGAATTAGATCCCTACAATTTTATTTCTTTTTATTGAATCCTTATAGGTAGTTTTGTTAAATTCATCGATCCTTCCGTCAGCAAAAGTTGCAAATGTTGTCAACGTAAAGTGGTAGAGGGTGATCTGGCACTCTCGCTCTCTCTCTGTCACCCAAGTAAAGTGGCTCTCCCTATCATCTGCTTGTCTCATCTCTCCAAGCTAACCACAATGAGTTCGACGGCGCCCAGATTTTCCCAACTCACAAGCTAAACTGAATCCCATATTTCCCCAACTCAGAAGTTGTGTTCTTCGTGAGCCCAACCATGGCATGCTTTGAAGCTTTATAAGCATAGGGACCCAGTCCTCCCATGACTTCGATGGTGCTCAACGTCAATATGATGCGCCCAGGTTGCCTAGGTATCATCATTCTACTGCATGCTTGATTCCGAGAGCTACACCCTTCACGTTCACTCACATGACTCTGTCAAACTTGTTGGCATCGAAGTTGACAATCTTTTGTTCTTTGATTGATTCCCTAACACCTCAACATTGTTGAATATTATTTCAAGCTAGTCGTATGTGGATTTCACTACGTTTTCCATGTCTTCTTTGGATGGTGGAAGAAGTGGCTGATAGATCATGGAGTTCGGGCATACTTGAAGTGTCGAGCAATTTCAGATAGCCACGCACGGAATGCCGATCACGGTAATAGAATCGGTATTGATGCTCATAGCAAATGCACTATGGTTTTTTTTCTTGGGAGTCAGAAGAGAGAGCTCCGGCGGGAAGGAAAGAGGAGCCAGTTAAAAAATCAGTTTCACAAAACTGATTCTTTTATCTTAAAGAAAAAACTTCCGCACCCGTCTGTCCTTATCCATAGTTTTAAGAAATATTGCAAATCACCATTTGAGACCCATAGGTTATGTTATTTGCATTAGAGCCCCCAAAGTTAATGGGCTTGGGCCCAATCCACCAAGGGTGGACAGGCCCATTTTCCTACATCTCCCACTCACACTTGGTGGATTAGGTGTCATGGGTCTCATCTCTCCGTCTCCCCTCAGTTTCATACTTAGTGCTTTGCCGTGACCGCGTGGGCATGACGTCTTCATTTAGGTGCCTGTACTAGAAATCCTTTTATAGGACCAGCACAAGTTACCTTCTCCTTTCGTGTAGTGTGAATTTTAAAATTATGCCTCAGATGTCCTAGATTTACTTATATACACTTTTTCATGGTAAATCTAATCCCTCTCGAGTCAATAGTTGACTCAGATTACCTTTCTCTTATGTCTAGTATCCACACTTACGACCACAAAATGTCATAAGGGACATGTCACAGACACTAGCATAGGTGTGTATATCACAGTCAATCTTCCTTTCGCCCAAATATCACTTTGAAATGAATCAGTCGCTTTCTTGGCATACTACCTTAGATCGCATCAATCATGACCATAGGATATATGCCAAAGTAGCAGTCACTGAAACATATCTTCATGATATTGTCAAAGTCAAAGGACACTAATAGGAGGATAATTCCTCCCTGGGACTCACATAGCAATGAAGCAGGGATCTTTCACTTGCTTCCCTTTTGCAGTTCTCTCAACATATGTGGTATGAAACACATGCTATGGTGTTACTCTTTTACTATAAGAGCGTATGTCGATTTAGATTTATTATTAACACCATACAGACTTAGGTCCAGATACACTCAGTATCTAAACCCGAATTCTTCAACTCTGCTCATTGTTATGACGTCGACGTTGAAGAGTTTGTTGTCTGGCTACAGGTATTATGGAAGTGGGATTCCAAACTTCGATCCAACTTTATCAATGTGGATCTCATCTTGACTTGCTACACTTTAGTCAAGGCGACATAAAGTTTGTGTTTCTTCTCTACCATATTAGCATTCATTGCTGCTTTACTGGTGAACACAAATGTCTCATCTTTGTTCACTCCACCTGAGTGTCAAAGGCGGTTGCCCGTGTGAGAGAGCCAACCTTTTTAACCTGTACGACATACTAGACATTGTATACTTTCGAACAGACACATAAAGTGATAACAAAATATAATTTCATTAATGAAGCATTCATATTACACTTTATGTATGCCAAGGGCTTGTACATGTTCTTTAAAAACTCTTTCGCCTATTGGCTTTGTCAGAGGATCTGCTACCATACATTTGGTTGAAATATATTGTACAGTAACAATCTTTTGTGCTATGTAATCTCTAACAAAATTATACTTGATGTCAATATGCTTGGTTTTGCTGTGATACTTAGGATCTTTAGTATAGGCTATGGCTGCAGTATTGTCACAGTATACCATCACCGGATTGGTACTCTCGTTTCCAAATCCAAGGTGTTCTATAAATCTCTTCAGCCATAAAGCCTCTTGCACTGCTGCAGTGCATGCCACAAACTCAGCTTCCATTGAATGTAAGGCAATGCACGTTTGCTTCTTGCTACTCCAACATATGGCGCCATTGTTGAGCAAGAAGGTATAACCTGAAGTTGACCTTCGTTCTTCTTCATCTCCGCCTACATCAGCATCGGAGTACCCAACAAGACGCAGGTCACCTCCTTCGTAGCACAGTGCATAATTGGAAGTTCCCTTTAAGTATCTCAAGATCCTCTTCACTGCTTTCCAATGCTTTTCACCGGGGTTAGACTGGAATCTGCTCACCAGTCCCACTGCATAACAGATGTCTGGTCTTGTACACATCATTGCGTACATCAGACTACCAACAGCACTGGCATATGGAACTCTTTCCATTTCTTTTTGTCAGACTCGGTTTTGGGACACATGTCAGAACTCAAAGCCACTCCAGTGGCAACGGGTGTACTCATGGGATTGCAGTCTTTCATGTTAAATCGCTCAAGAATCTTGTTGATATAATTCTCTTGTGAAAGAGAGAGGATTCGTTTTGAGCGATTTCTTTGGATCTTAACTCCAAGTATATACTCTGCTTCACCCATGTCTTTCATTTCAAAATTCGACGAAAGCCATTCTTTAATAGCCACCACCGAATCTAGACTATTTCCGGCTAATAGTATATCATCTACATATAAGGATAATATGACAAAATTACCCTCAAACCGCTTAATGTAGACACAGTGGTCTTCCTCTATCATTTGGAAGTCATATGAGGTTATCGCTTTGTGAAACCTCAAATACCACTGTCTGGATGACTGCTTCAATCCATAAATGGACCTTTTGAGTTTACAAACTTTATTTTCTTTTCCTTTTTCAATGAAACCTAATGGTTGTTCCATATAGATTTCTTCATCCAGATCACCATTCAGAAATGCGGTTTTTACATCCATCTAATGTAATTCTAGATCTAAACTGTTTACTATTGCCAAAATAAGTCTAATAGAATTGAAACGCACAACAGGTGAGAACGTATCTTCATAATCTATTCCTTCCTGTTGTGTGTACCCCTTTGCCACTAATCGAGCCTTGTATTTGTCAATTGATCCATCCACTTTTCTTTTAATTTTGAGAACCCACTTGTTCCCAATGGCTTTACGCCCTTTTGGAAGATCAACTAACACCCAAACTTGGTTCTTTTCATTGAGTCCATTTCTTCTTCCATAGCTTTCATCCATTCATCTTTGCAGGACCTGACAAGGCTTCTCGTACAGAACGGGGCTCATCATCCCCTTCTGGAGTAACTAAGAGAGATTCGCCTTCTATTTGAAAGCGTCTTTTGGAAACACTTTCCCTGTTACTCCTTCTGACGGGAGCTATTTGCTTATCTTTCTTTCTTTGTTCAGGTCTTGGTGTTGACCTTTCTTGGCTCCCACTCAGATTGACACACCTAGACGATTCTGGTTTGTCAATTTGTTCTGTACTGTCTTGTTCCTGTGTCTCATAAAGAGAAAAGTACGGTCAACATCTCCTTATTAGGAAATTCAGTCTCAATGAATGTTACATCCCTTGATTCTATTTCAGTCACGGTTCCATCTTCGTTTTCACCTATGAAAACGTATCCCTTTGATTGTTTAGAGTACCTTATGAAGATACATTTCTTTCCTCGGGGACCCAACTTCCCATGCTTATGAGAAGCATCATGGATATATGCCGCTGACCCCCAGGGTCTCAAGATGCTTAGATCTGGTTTGCGTTTTGTCCATAACTCGTAGGGTGTGGAAGCGACTGATTTTGAGGGTACACGGTTAAGTATGAAGGTTGCCGTTAACAAAGCATCACCCCAATAAGAAATTGGCAGGTTTGCTTGAGCCATCATTGACCTAACCATGTCTAAAAGAGTTCTGTTTCTTCTTTCAGCAACTCCATTTTGTTGTGGAGTGCCAGGGATAGTCAGTTGTCTGATTATCCCTTTTCTTCACAGAGCTGTTTGAATTGATCAGATAAATATTCACGACCTCGATCAGTTCGTAATGCTTTAATTTTACTATCCATTTGATTCTCTACCTCATTTATGTATCGTCTAAAGCACTCAAGAGCTTCAGACTTATGCGAGATCAAATAGACATGACCATATCGTGAAAAATCATCAATAAAGGTAATAAAATACCAAGCTCCGTGTCTTGCCCTCACACTCATTGGACCGCAAATATCAGAATGGATTAATTGCAATGGAGTTTCAGCCCTTTTTCCCTTACCGAAAGGCTTTCTTGTTGCCTTACCAGCTAGACAGTTCTCACATAGTGACATTTCCATATTGGGAATGGCACCCAACAATCCTTCTTTTGCTAGTTTAATCATTCTATTTTGATTAATGTGTCCTAGTCTAGCATGCCAGGTGTTTATGTCAATGTTATTCGAAGAAACAGCAAAGCATTCATTACTATTGAAATCACCAACAATATCTAAAACAAAGAACTTCTTAAACAGGAAAGCTGAACCATAAAGAACAGAGTTGCTAAAAATGTCTGCAACTTTACCATGAAAGTTTACATTAAACCCAAATTCTAACAGACACAATACAGAAACCAAGTTCTGCCGGATGTCAGGAGCATAAAGTACATCATGGAGTATCAAGGTCTTCCCACCACGCAAAGTAAATTTGCAGGTGCCCAAACCTTTAACCTCGATCCTCGCGTTGTTCCCAACGTAAAGCCACTTGCTTTGATACGGCAACCGACGGTACTCGATAAAGGATCCTCGATCCCTGGTTACGTGGTCTGTGGAGCCTGAGTCTATAATCCAAGAAGAAGAAACAGGTTCTGTTAGAAAAACAGTACTAGAAACATATGAAACATGTGAATTCACATAATCCACTAATACCTTTTCGCTCTCAGCCTGTTTTGAACAGTCACGTGCGAAATGGCCCATTCTCTGGCAGGCGAAGCATTTGACCTTCTTCAGGTCTAGCTTCTTCTTCCCACCTTTCTTTCCCTTCTTCTTGAATTGCTTCTTTCCTTTTTTGGATTGAGGACCACCCTTCTTCCCTTTCTTTTGAAACTTCTTGCCCTTCTTGGAATCGGGCCTTGATTGGGAAGTACCGGCATCCTCGGTGTAATAAGCTTGTCCAGAGGTCTTGTAAGCCTCTAAACGTTCATCCTCCAGCTCCAAGTGTTTGGCTACATCGTTAAAAGTAACGATGTTTTCATTATGGGTCAGGTTGACTTTCATGTGTTCCCAGCTAGCAGGAAGCGATCTGATAACAGCCTGCACTTGCTGTTCATCAGACAGGACATGGCCTGCTTCCTTAAGTTCTCTGATCATGTTGGCCATCTCTCTCAAATGTTGTTTCATTGGATTGTTTGGCTTGAGCTTATAGGTGTCGAATTAATCGTCAACCTTCTAAGTTTAGTGGTAGAAGTACCACCAAACTTGTCCTTTAACGCTATCCACATAGCCTGTGCAGTTTTGTGCCTCTCAAACTCGCACATAATGTCATCAGCCATGGCACTCAGAAGCGTAATTCTTGCTATGCTGTTTTTCTTCTTCCACACTAGGTAAGCCTCTTGGTCTCTCCTATGTTGGGCCGTATTCCCAACTTCAGGTTCGACCATTGTAGTGGTTAAAGGTTCAACCGCATCTTGTTCCTCCAAGATGTATTGAACCTTTCGGTGCCATATGTCCCAGTTATCCCCGTTGAGCTTTTCTCCCTTATTAAGCTCAGCAATTATGTTCTTGGTTGCCATTTTCAGTTCTGAAGCAAATTTATCCCACATTATTCTACGTTCTCTCTAAAAGAGACGTACCATAGAACATCTTAGTTATATATAGCACAGCGAAGTATACAATGTCTTGTACTTATATCATCCTTGATCAGAAAGTAATGATGCTACAAGATCCATGATCAAGAGCATATGTTTGTACCTCCCATCACACAGATACAAGCAACAAACATTATTTCCTATCAAGGATTTTATATAAGCACTTCAAAAAAAATTATGACTCTTAGAAGTCTTATCTTCTAAAAGCTCCCACTTATAAAAGGCATACAAATGATATTCACAAATAATCATACAACAATAATTCAAGTAATTAAAATAGCATACTTAGTCTGTTTACAATGTATGAAACCACAAACTTAAGACAAATACAAATATTACATCATTTGATATGAACATAAAGGTAATCAAGCATTGCTTTTCTTAGGCTTCTGAGTTTTCGCGTTTTGTTCATAAAGGAGGACACTAGCTCTATGGCCCAAATCTAGTAAGACTTTCTTATGGGTTTGCCTTTTGGTCTGCCTCTAACCCTTATTACTCTTATGTACTCCATTATGACTCTAAGGTAGAATTCTGTATTCTTCTTATCGGTCATGTAATGGACGTAGCTAGCGAGCACGCCATTGATGCCTTTTATGTTTGTTAATTTAGCTGCATCTCTTTCAGCTATACTCATAGCTAACGCGGGGGTCAAAGGTTGGTTCACCTCTTCTCCTTCCTCAACTTCAATTTCATTAGGGAGATCCCGTGAATCTTTATAGACTAATTGAGGTGCGATAGGGAGGGGTTTAGTGGGGAACATAGTTTCCGACTCAGGTCTGGAATCCACTAACTCCTCTGGGTCTTCTTGAGGAACCTCTTCAGGGTCCTCCTCAGGATCCTCATCCTCAGGTTCATATCCTGGAATTCCATCACCTGAGAATGAATATTCCACTGAACCATGATCGGTATTTTCAGTGCTACTAGAAGCCTCTTGCTCTATTTTCACCTAGAACAAAATAATATAAATTATTTTGAATATTCTGGAATTTTTATCCACATAAAAACACTAGAAAACGCACTAAAATACTCATAAATGGATCCTAAATTGTCTCTAAAACTATCAAATTATATATTAAAATGAAGATCCTAATTTTAGGGATTTTTAGAGACAAAACACACCCCAATTGGACCATTCACGCGCCTACACGTGCCCCTAGAAGGAAGAATTAGCGAAAAATTAAAAAAAATCTTCGCCCACTCTCGCTGTCGGCGCGTGTACGTCACGCGCCGCCACAAAGCCGGTCACCGAGGACACGCGCCGTGCCGACAGCTTGCACGCGCCACCACCTTTCAAGTGGTGGTGTCCACGTGTCGAAGAGGTGTACCACTTGGCGGAACGTGTAACACCTTACATTTACGACCTTATATTGTGCCAAGTTAAGACATTCGGAAGCGCAATTTAAGGTTACCGGGTTGAAAAACCTGAATTTGAAAAATTCTTTTCCCGCATTACTATTCATTGTAACTTTAAACTTGGCATAACTTTGGAAAATCATAACTAATTCTAGAAAAATTGAAACAAGGTCGTTCCAAGTCTCACTCGAAGCTCTTAACATCATCTATCAAGGAAAAATGACCTCAGGTTCCAATTTAATCAGAAACGCATCCGTTTTTAATTTCGAAAAGTACTGTTCATTTGGTCATTTTTCTATTTTCCAGGATTTTTGCCTAACTTCGGAAAGGCCTAACTTCTCACACAGAGCTCCGATTGTGACGCTTTACCACTCATTTTAAAGGGAAAAATAAGATCTATTTTCACGCCAAATTTCAGGGAAAAAGTCAACCAATTGACCAGGGTCTTCGTTGGTCAAAGTTTGGTCAAATCTAGACCATTTTTATCCCCCTTTTCACTAATTCTAACAGCATTTCGTTTTTCACTATAATCATACCATAACCACATACAAAGCTACTCTACCATTAATATACATTCAAAAAGGTTATCATATCATGTGTTCATGATCAGAGTATGCTTACATGGCTTGAAAGAGAAAGGTTCAAAACCGTATAATACAATACATAATTCATAACTTCCTCAAGCCATGATTATTTCCTTTCCCTTCTCCTTGGTAGTAGTGGCACCTAGGATATCATGTTATAGGAGGAATGAGATTTCATAGAAATCCCAGTAGCATTGAACATAGAATCATCAAGTCAACATGCATAAGATGTCATGCTACATGCAGTAAAATAACATTGCTAGTCTTTATGCCATGCCATAATCATTCTGTATCCATGTCATCATATCATGGAGCATATAATCATTCTGGTCAAAACTCAATCATGCAAGAGCCAAGGCATACATTGCAAGGAGTTCACATCATCTGTACATAAACATTCTCATGGCACATAAACACACGTAGCAGAAACACCAAATGCAGATCAACAAAATAATTGCAGTTCACGCTACCTCAGTTCCACGCTTAATGTTTCCTCTTTGTTTCCTTGCTGGAGATCCTCCTAGGTTTCCAGAAAATTGCCTATCAACCATATAGTAAGGGTATGGTAAATTCCATATCCAATATACAATTCTTTCTCTATACAATGCTACCCTTGTGCCTTTCAATTTATAATTTCTGTATACCGTTCCTAACCCTTTGACTTTGGTTTGACCAAACCTTAATCCTCAATTAAGGTCTTGGAATTCTTCCTTAATCCATGATTAATCATGCTTTCTTGGTTAATCACTAACCCTTAATCCTTAATCCAATATTTAATTAAGGTCCTCAAGTCACATAGTCATTAGTACAACATAATCTTCTAAGATTAAGTCACTAATCCCTTATGGATTAACCATTAATCATTCTCTAATCAACATGATTAACCATTAATTAATCATCCTTCAATTAGCATAACTAATCACTAATTACTAATTAATCAAGGTAGCTAACCTTAATTACTTACTAATCTTTAACCAAATAACATGATTAATCTTAGCTATCACTAAACCATAATTAATCAAGGTAATTAATCCTAATCTTCCTCAAATAAATAATTAACTAAAAATAATTAACACTTAGGGAGGTAAACATACCTTAATTAGCTCTTAATCGGCGATTAGAGGTGTCTAACTTTGCTTTCTCCCTTTCTCTCTCTTCTTTCTTCCTTTCTCTCTCCTAGAACTCAAGAACACAACATTCCCTCTCATGCAAATCACCTTGGCCGAATTCTCATGGAAGGGGGGGTATTTATAGGCTTTGATATTTCAAAATTCCAAAAATGCCCTTCGGGAAAAAGATGCGATCTCGGCCGTCCATTTTTTTCTACTTTACACATGGACAAATCTGAGGGCACACACCATAAGAAGTTGACACATGGATGGACACCTAATCACCATGTGATTTTCGTGTGGAAATAAAATATTATTTTATTGTTTTGTCTCTTATTTCCCTTTATGCCCTTGAACAATTTGGAAAATTCCAACTTTGTCCTCCCCCTTTATTTTGGCCGAAATATTACTCTTAATATTGGGAAAAAAATGACTCATCCAATAATCAGTGCAATCCACTGATTATTTGTATATTTCCGGTCCGATTTTCCAACAATCCTGTCCAATTTACTGTCACAAAATTTTGATTTCAATACCTCATTAAATTCCCCTCATTCCAAGGGTAGTCCATGATTTTTCTCAAGTTTTACCTCCCTCTATAATTTTCTAAA
This sequence comes from Neltuma alba, assembly GCF_004799145.2. Classification (NCBI taxonomy): domain Eukaryota; kingdom Viridiplantae; phylum Streptophyta; class Magnoliopsida; order Fabales; family Fabaceae; genus Neltuma; species Neltuma alba. The sequence goes on from NW_021633135.1 coordinate 45,324, forward strand.
TTTTATTCTGTCAAAAATCACTATTCTACCGATAATAATTCGGTAATAAATATTCTTTAAGCTAACCTCTGTACATCCAAAGGTGGGAAGTAATTTTATAAATTAGGATAATATGTCACATAATTTATCCATATTTTTTCTTGAATTTTTGAGGCCTCTATATATTTTAAATAATGGAAATTGGCTAATTTTCCTTAATTAACCAAAAATTCCAATAATTACAAATAATTCCTTGATAAATTATTTTCAATCTTATATTCATCTTCTAAGCCTCAAACATTATTCTGTACCCTCCTTTCTATTTTTCATGATTTTCTGGGAATTTTCAGGAATTTCGACATTATTTCCATACTGCCCTTTCTTGACCGATCTTTTCAAAAATGACCGTTATGTCCCTATCCTGATTTTTCCTTATAGCCTGGGTCCTCTACCAGTCTACTATACTACTTGACCGTAGTCAGTCACAAATCATTCATCAATTAGAATAAAATTATCAGGGTGTGACATTTCTACCCCCTAAAATAAATTTCGTCCTCGAAATTTTAGCACATACCTTACGTGAAGAGCTCTGGATACTTGCTCCTCATCTCGTCCTCCTTTTCCCACGTGGCCTCTTCTTGATTTAGATCTTTCCAAATCACTTTGACCAAAGGAATTCCCTTGTTCCTCAGCTGCTTGACTTTCCGGTCCACTATGCGTTCTGGTCTTACTTCAAATGTCAGATTGTTCTTTAGCTCAATCTGATCATATTCTAGCACATGTTCTGGATCCGAATTGTACTTCTTCAACTGGGAAACATGGAAGACATTGTGCAATTGACTTAAATTCGGGGGTAAGGCCAGGCGATAGGCTACAGATCCTACTCTTGAGAGTATTTGGAATGGTCCCACATATTTAGGCGTCAGCTTTCTCGCCTTAATGGATCGTCCTACTCCAGTAGTTGGAGATACCTTCAGGAATACATGGTCCCCAACCTCGAACTCTAACGGCTTTCTTCTACTGTCAGCGTAACTCTTCTGTCTGCTTTGAGCCGTGAGTAACCTCTGTTTGATCTGTTTAATCTGTTCAGAGGTACGATCCACTATATCTGGACCCCAAACTTTTCTCTCTCCGAGTTCTGTCCAACAAAGCGGGGATCTGCACTTTCTTCCGTATAATGCCTCGTATGGTGCCATCTGGATACTGGAATGGTAACTGTTGTTGTACGCGAATTCTGCCAAAGGCAGATATTCATCCCAGTTCCCTTTGAAATCCAAAACGCACGCCCTCAGCATATCTTCTAGTGTCTGTATCGTTCGTTCTGTTTGTCCGTCCGTTTGCGGATGGTAAGCTGTACTGAAACTCAGTACCGTGCCCATGGCTTCTTGCACTGCTTTCCAGAATCTCGACATGAATCTTGGATCCCTATCTGACACAATGTACTCTGGAACCCCATGTAATCTTACGATCTCTTTAATGTATAACCTCGCTAACTTCTCTGGCGAATATTTAACTTTAATAGCCAGGAAATGGGCCGACTTCGTCAGTCTGTCCACTATGACCCATATTGCATCGTATCCCGACGACGTACGAGGTAGTCCTACTATGAAGTCCATAGAGATACTGTCCCACTTCCATTCAGGAATACTAAGGGGTTGTAAAAATCCTGACGGCTTCTGGTGTTCCGTCTTCACTTTCTGGCATGTAAGGCACTTTGTCACATACTCAGTGACATCTCGTTTCATACCAGGCCACCAAAACAATGACTTGATGTCTTGATACATCTTGGTCATTCCTGGATGAATCGTATATTTGCTTTTATGTGCCTCATCTAGAATTTGCTTCTTGAGATCATCTACAGGAGGAACATACGATCTTCCTCTGAATTCTATTACTCCCTCTGTTGAGATCTCAAAATCTTTTGTCTCGTTGCTCAAGACTTTAGCTCGAAGGGTCTTTGCTAAAGGATCCCCTCTTTGAGCTTCTTTAATTTGTCTTATCATATCAACAGTTGTTCTCTGCACTAATGGCTCATTAGCCACATCATCTGCCGTTAACTGCATGTGATAAATAGGACCCCAATCTCTTATATCTTCTAACAGATCACCCTCTTTGATCATGAGGGTGGCTACTTGCACCACTTTTCTGCTCAAGGCATCAGCCACTACATTGGCTTTTCCCGGATGATACTTGATCTGATAGTCATAATCTTTCAACAACTCCATCCATCTCCTTTGTCTCATGTTAAGTTCTTTCTGGTCTTGCAGGTACTTGAGACTCTTGTGATCACAGAACAATTCTATAGTTGCCCCATATAAATAATGCCTCCATATTTTCAAGGCATACACTATCGCTGCAAGCTCCAGGTCATGAGTGGGGTAATTTTCTTCGTGAGGTTTTAATTGGCGCGAGGCGTAGGCAACAACTCTTCCCTGCTGCATCAGTACACATCCCAATCCCTGTTTGCTAGCATCTGTGTACACTACATATGGTAGTGTCGGATCGGGGATAACTAGTACTGGGGTAGAGGTTAGCCTTCGCTTCAGCTCTTGAAAACTTGCCTCACATTTCTCGTCCCACAAGAACTGCTGGTTCTTCCTGGTTAGCTTTGTCAGCGCTTGGGCAATTCTAGAAAGTCCTGGATAAATCTCCTATAGTAACCTGCCAGCCCTAAGAAACTTCGTATCTCTGTTACTGTCTTAGGCTGCTCCCAGTTCAGTACTGATTCAACTTTACTGGGATCTACGGCCACACCTTCATGGTTAATCACATGGCCTAGGAATTTAACTTCCTTTAACCAAAACTCACATTTACTGAGCTTGGCGTAGAGTTGTTTCTCCTTCAGTGTACTCAGCACAATTCTCAAGTGCTGCTCATGCTCTTCTTGAGTTTTGGAGTACACTAGTATGTCATCAATAAAAACTACTACAAACAGATCTAAGTATGGTCTAAAAATCCGGTTCATGTAGTCCATGAAAATAGCAGGTGCATTCGTCAATCCAAACGGCATCACTAAGAACTCGTAGTGTCCGTATCGGGTCCTAAATGCAGTCTTCGAAACATCTCCTGTCTTTATCCGCAGCTGATGATATCCCGATCGTAGATCGATCTTGGAAAACACCGTTGCTCCTGCCAGTTGGTCTAACAGATCATCAATTCGCGGCAGAGGGTATTTATTCTTTATCGTCACCTTGTTTAGCTCTCGATAGTCAATGCATAGTCTTAGACTACCATCTTTCTTTTTCACAAAGAGTACTGGAGCACCCCAGGGAGATACACTTGGTCTTATAAAACCCTTCTCCAACAGCTCCTCAATTTGTCTCTTTAGCTCAACCATTTCGTTGGGAGCCATTCGATATGGAGCTTTGGATATTGGTTTTGTCCCTGGTACAAGGTCAATCGTGAACTCCACTTCTCGCTCTGGCGGAAGTCCACTGATCTCTGTTGGAAATACCTCTGGGAAGTCTTTCACTATCGGTATTTCTTCGATTCCTTCTTCTACCTCTGCTCGAATCGAGAAGAATACAAAATATCCTTGACATCCGTGCCGTAAGCATCTACTCGCTTCGGCTTCAGTCATGAAATTTAAACTTACTTCTTTTCTAGGGATTTCTTCCTTAGAGGGTAATACTAATGTTTTCTTACCACAATCTAGAAGTATGTTATTGGCAGATAACCAATTCAAACCAATTATCACCTCAATATCACGAAAAGGCATGCATATCAAGTCAATGGCAGTGCAACAATGCTGATAACAGACCACACAATTCAGGCATGCTTTAGAAGTCACAACTTTAGGACTAGTGGGAGTAGAAACAACAATATCATATGGCAAGGTATCAACAGTCAAACCCAATCGCCCAACACAGTCATGTGATATAAAGGAATGGCTAGCACCTGAGTCAAACATGGCATACACAAGGCAATCATTAACAGTGATCATACCTTGGATCATGTCAGGTGACTTACGAGCCTCTTCCTGTGTAAGGGCAAACACCCTGCCTTGGGTCTGCTGTCTCGTCCCTTCTGCCCCTTGTGGGCATTCCTTTGAAAAGTGCCCTGGTCTCCCACATCTATAGCACACGTTTGGCCAAATAAACATGGCCTGTCGCCATGATTCTTGCCACACTTCTCACATTCCTTGGCCCTTCGTGTGATATCAAACCCTTCAGGTCGTCTGTTCCCTCTTCTCATCTTTCTGCCAAAGCCAGGCCTCTTCCTCTTCTTATTAACATAAGAGGTTCCTTCTTGATTCGGCCTCGATGGGGGTCTCTCAGCTTTCAAAGCTATCGGCATCATTCCTCGATGATTCTGACTTGCTTCAGTAATACGGCAAACTTCTACTGCCTTGTTAAAACTCTCAATCTGCTGAGGCGCCACGACCTCCCTTAATGTCGGCTTTAATCCTCTGACCAGCTTCTCCGTATTCCACCGTTCATCATTAACACGTTTTAGATAAGCAGAATAACGGGACAGCCGAATGTGCTTTGCTAGGTAGTCATCAAAAGTTTCATTATTCCCCTGCTGCAACACTAGGAATTCAGCTTCCATTTTATCTTGCGCTGATCGGGGAAAGTACTTCTGATAGAATCTTTCTTTGAACACCTCCCATGTTATTGGGGTGTTGTTGGCTTGCAGTACCAACTCAGTGTTGTTCCACCACTGATCTGCTTCCTTTTCTAGCTTATAAATTGCCATCTGAGCTTTAATCTCAGATGAACATCCCATTACCCGAAAGATCTTCTCCAGTCGGGTAATCCAATCTTCAGCTATTTGTGGTTCTAATGAACCCTTGAATTCTGGTGGATTATGCTTGCAAAATTTCGTAATCCACTGCTGAATATCTCCTTGGTTCTCAGCCCATCCTGCTTGCTCTTCAGGTACTTGCCGTTGGACTTGTGGGGTTGCTTCAGCTTGCACTTGCTCAGGTTGTCGTAATTGAGCAATCGCTGCTGCTATAACAGCGTCTCTCTCTTCTTGCTGTCGTAACTGCGCCTCTTGTAGTTGCTGTACGACTCGTTGTTGTTCATCCAGCCTATTCATTACTTGCTGGATAGGATCTCTATGTGGTTCCTCAGGAGTGTTTCTTGCTCCTCTCCGTGTTCTCACCATTTCGCTTGTTCTTTAGTTAACTATGGGAGAATAAAGGAACTCCTTAATCATTTATCATAAAAACATACCCCTCTTATTTATATAACAAACATTTGTACAACAACACAAGGGTTACACAGAGTTTTTAGCAGTTAGCCTAACTTATATACAGTCCAAAACTATTTACACTATATACATCATTAGTCTAACATTAGCCGTGACCAGCTCACGAAAAAGTAGCCCATACAAAGGTCTCTATGGCGTCGACCATCTCCAGGAAAGTACATCTGGGTAGGCGATTGTCTATCTCATTAACTCCTTCATTCCATTTCCATGTCTTGGGGATTACACGATACAGGGCTAGGATCCAATCATCGTCTCCCAAGGTACGGTCCTCTCTAGTCACCCAATAATAAAGGCTCTTAATGTCATCTAAGAACCTTAAGTATACATCAGCTTCCTGGTGCTCATACGGCTTAATGAAACGGCTTCTAAACTGGAACTCTCGAACTAGCTGAGGGAGGCACTGGAACTCTTTCTTAATTTCAAGCGTAGGGATCTTACTCGGACCTGCTTCATCCTTACTAGGTATCTTAACAACTGCGGCTATATCATTAGAGACAACTGTGGCAATGTCTCTCTCTGGAGCCTTCCCCTTGAAACCAAAGTAATCTACCTGGGTAGCTGGAGATTTGGTGCTAAGCTCTCCATACCTTTCAATATCCTCGTACCACCATGTCTCATCGTACCACCATGGATATGGCTCACCGGGCATGACCTTGCTAATGGTCTCCCCTGATTTTCCACTTCCACTACAGATAGCCATTACCTGAGCTTTCTGTAATCCTAATGACCAAATAAACTCATTAATAGGCACTATAATATGTTTCCCTCCAGATTCAGAGCATACAAATATCAAAATTTGTTCTGAGTGCCAGAACCATATGCTCTGATACCATAAATGTAACACCTTACGTTTACAACCTTATATTGTGCCAAGTTAAGACATTCGGAAGCGCAATTTAAGGTTACCGGGTTGAAAAACCTGAATTTGAAAAATTCTTTTCCCGCATTACTATTCATTGTAACCTTAAACTTGGCATAACTTTGGAAAATCATAACTAATTCTAGAAAAATTGAAACAAGGTCGTTCCAAGTCTCACTCGAAGCTCTTAACATCATCTATCAAGAAAAAATGACCTCAGGTTCCAATTTAATCAGAAACGCATCCGTTTTTAATTTCGAAAAGTACTGTTCATTTGGTCATTTTTCTATTTTCCAGGATTTTTGCCTAACTTCGGAAAGGCATAACTTCTCACACAGAGCTCCGATTGTGACGCTTTACCACTCATTTTAAAGGGAAAAATAAGATCTATTTGCATGCCAAATTTCAGGGAAAAAGTCAACCAATTGACCAGGGTCTTTGTTGGTCAAAGTTTGGTCAAATCTAGACCATTTTTATCCCCCTTTTCACTAATTCTAACAGCATTTCGTTTTTCACTATAATCATACCATAATCACATATAAAGCTACTCTACCATTAATATACATTCAAAAAGGTTATCATATCATGTGTTCATGATCAGAGTATGCTTACATGGCTTGAAAGAGAAAGGTTCAAAACCGTATAATACAATACATAATTCATAACTTCCTCAAGCCATGATTATTTCCTTTCCCTTCTCCTTGGCAGTAGTGGCACCTAGGATATCATGTTATAGGAGGAATGAGATTTCATAGAAATCCCAGTAGCATTGAACATACAACCATCAAGTCAACATGCATAAGATGTCATGCTACATGCAGTAAAATAACATTTCTAGTCTTTATGCCATGCCATAATCATTCTGTATCCATGTCATCATATCATGGAGCATATAATCATTCTGGTCAAAACTCAATCATGCAAGAGCCAAGGCATACATTGCAAGGAGTTCACATCATCTGTACATAAACATTCTCATGGCACATAAACACACATAGCAGAAACACCAAATGCAGATCAACAAAATAATTGCAGTTCACGCTACCTCAGTTCCACGCTTAATGTTTCCTCTTGTTTCCTTGCTGGAGATCCTCCTAGGTTTCCAGAAAATTGCCTATCAACCATACAGTAAGGGTATGGTAAATTCCATATCCAATATACAATTCTTTCTCTATACAATGCTACCCTTGTGCCTTTCAATTTATAATTTCTGTATACCGTTCCTAACCCTTTGACTTTGGTTTGACCAAACCTTAATCCTCAATTAAGGTCTTGGAATTCTTCCTTAATCCATGATTAATCATGCTTTCTTGGTTAATCACTAACCCTTAATCCTTAATCCAATATTTAATTAAGGTCCTCAAGTCACATAGTCATTAGTACAACATAATCTTCTAAGATTAAGTCACTAATCCCTTATGGATTAACCATTAATCATTCTCTAATCAACATGATTAACCATTAATTAATCATCCTTCAATTAGCATAACTAATCACTAATTACTAATTAATCAAGGTAGCTAACCTTAATTACTTACTAATCTTTAACCAAATAACATGATTAATCTTAGCTATCACTAAACCATAATTAATCAAGGTAATTAATCCTAATCTTCCTCAAATAAATAATTAACTAAAAATAATTAACACTTAGGGAGGTAAACATACCTTAATTAGCTCTTAATCGGCGATTAGAGGTGTCTAACTTTGCTTTCTCCCTTTCTCTCTCTTCTTTCTTCCTTTCTCTCTCCTAGAACTCAAGAACACAACATTCCCTCTCATGCAAATCACCTTGGCCGAATTCTTCATGGAAGGGGGGTATTTATAGGCTTTGATATTTCAAAATTCCAAAAATGCCCTTCGGGAAAAAGATGCGATCTCGGCCGTCCATTTTTTTCTACTTTACACATGGACAAATCTTAGGGCACACACCATAAGAAGTTGACACATGGATGGACACCTAATCACCATGTGATTTTCGTGTGGAAATAAAATATTATTTTATTGTTTTGTCTCTTATTTCCCTTTATGCCCTTGAACAATTTGGAAAATTCCAACTTTGTCCTCCCCCTTTATTTTGGCCGAAATATTACTCTTAATATTGGAAAAAAATGACTCATCCAATAATCAGTGCAATCCACTGATTATTTGTATATTTCCGGTCCGATTTTCCAACAATCCTGTCCAATTTACTGTCACAAAATTTTGATTTCAACACCTCATTAAATTCCCCTCATTCCAAGGGTATTCCATGATTTTTCTCAAGTTTTACCTCCCTCTATAATTTTCTAAATTTTATTCTGTCAAAAATCACTATTCTACCGATAATAATTCGGTAATAAATATTCTTTAAGCTAACCTCTGTACATCCAAAGGTGGGAAGTAATTTTATAAATTAGGATAATATGTCACATAATTTATCCATATTTTTCCTTGAATTTTTGAGGCCTCTATATATTTTAAATAATGGAAATTGGCTAATTTTCCTTAATTAACCAAAAATTCCAATAATTACAAATAATTCCTTGATAAATTATTTTCAATCTTATATTCATCTTCTAAGCCTCAAACATTATTTTGTACCCTCCTTTCTATTTTTCATGACTTTTTGGGAATTTTCAGGAATTTCGGACATTATTTCCCATACTGCCCTTTCTTGACCGATCTTTTCAAAAATGACCGTTATGTCCCTATCCTGATTTTTCCTCATAGCCTGGGTCCTCTACCAGTCTACTATACTACTTGACCGTAGTTAGTCACAAATCATTCATCAATTAGAATAAAATTATCAGGGTGTGACAGAACGCGCCACGTGGCAATTCTGGCAAAAAATATATATATTTTTTAATTATTACTATTATTATCCTTTTTTTTTCTGGGTTGGGCTTGGTCCGGTCCTATCCAGATTCGGACCAAGCCAACCCAACCGACTCAGCCGCCTCGCGTGTTTTTTTTTGGGATGACGTCAAAACAACGTCGTTTGGGGGTTGGAGGTTGTCTTCAACCTCCAGCCAGGTCTGACCGACCCGGGTTCCGTCGCGGGTCGGGTCCGTCGGACCCGGATTATTCTCTCCCCCATATCTCCTCCGTCCGACGTCCGTTCTTCGCGTTCTTAGTGTCATTTTCTTCGTTTTTCTGAGCTCTACGCAATGGGATAATTTTTGAAGCCTAAAAACTTCATTTTTCAGACACCCAGAAACGAAAACTCTAATGGCTCAAGAACGAACTGTACTGGTTATGAATTTCATGCTTCCAAACCTACGTTTTTACCTTTTTTGGATGGTTTTTATTGTTTTCGGTCATCTCTCATGCAGGCTACTATCATATAATTGTTGGAGACAACAAACAAAAAAAAAGGTTCGAACATCCGACGTTCATGGAAGCAAAAGAAGCAATAAATAACACAGAATCATCATAAACAATTATCATATTGAATATAAAAGAGGATTTGCTTAATATTTGAGAGCAAATCTGAAGAAGTACCAAATCGTAAGGCACACAGGGGGAAAAAACGAAAAACACAGAATGGCAGAAAAGAAATGAACAGCGGAAGAAATAACCATGCTCTGATGCCAATCATGGAGTTCGGGCATACCTGAAGTGTCGAGCAATTTCAAATAGCCACGCACGGAATGCCGATCACGGTAATAGAATCGGTATTGATGCTTACAGCAAATGCACTATGGTTTTTTTTCTTGGGAGTCAGAAGAGAGAGCTCCGACGGGAAGGAAAGATGAGCCAGTTAAAAAATTAGTTTCACAAAACTGATTCTTTTATCTTAAAGAAAAAACTTCCGCACCCGTCTGTCCTTATCCATAGTTTTAAGAAATATTACAAATCATCATTTGAGACCCATAGGTTATGTTATTTGCATTAGAGCCCCCAAAGTTAATGGGCTTGGGCCCAATCCACCAAGGGTGGACAGGCCCATTTTCCTACAATAGAAATAATGCCTCTTCAAGTAGAGATCCAAGCCCATCTTCGACATCGGCGATCACAACTTTCGCCCCTTCCTTCACAGTCTTACCATTGCTTTGCCTATTCCTCTCACTTCTCTGATCACTATGGCCACTTTTTCTTCCAATCTGTAGAAAAATACAAGACTTGTGCAGAGAGTTTCAATTCATTCTCTTGGTTCTATTTCATGATGCTTGAAACAAGGGAAAACAGAGCATGTATGAACATAGAAAAGAAATGAAAGGAATACCTTCTAGTTGAAGAGAAAGTGTGGCCCTTTGCCGTGAGAAAGACGCCCTGAAGATTTGGCTTATGCATTACTTCAACGACAATCATGATTGTCCTCTTAAGTGGAGCTTCTCGCAATTGCGATCTCACAGACACAAAGAGAGAAAGACGAGAGAAGATGGTAAGTGCTTGGAAGTTTTAGTTCAATTAAGGAGTGCCAGATTTGATCATGTGACTTGATGGAAGACACCATATTGCTTTACCATTAGCATAGAGGCAAAATTTTGAACTGCGTAAGTGCTTGGAAGTTGGGATAACAGGTAAGGTATTAGGATTATTAATGAGGGACTTCGTCTTTCTTTACTTAAAAGATTTTCAATATACTCAGACTTCTAAACTTCTAAATTTTAAACAAACTAGCAACTTGAGGAAGTCCTTCTTCACTCCTTTTGGGAGTTTGGGAGTGGTTAGCTTGGAGACATGAGAGAGATAGATCGTAGAGAGAGCAGCAAAAACAGTGTGTGAGAGAGTACTAGATCACACTCTATCCCTTTACACTAATGGTGTTTGCAACCTTTACTAACAGAAGGACAGATAAATTTAACAAAATTAACTACAGGGATTTAATAAAAAGAAATAAAAGTACAGGGACCTAATTCAAAATCTTATCAAACTACAAGGACTGACAAATATATTTTTCCAAAAATTAATTAATTTAAGTATGAAGCAATGGCTCTTCGAAACATGTCTCTCTCCCTCTCCCTCTCCCTCTCTATCTCTCTCTCTCAACTTTTCATTTCTTATGTAGTCCGTCCCCTCTCCCCTCTCTCTCTCTCTCTTAAGTTTTAATTTCCTATATGGTCCATTGGAATATCTAAGACTCTTTCATGCACGACCACACTACTTCTCCTATTCTAATTCACTGGTATTCGGCTTTGCACCATACTAATTCGACAGAGAGGAGAGAGGAGAGAGGAGGTGTTTGCACTACTATTATTAGAGGGTATTTTTTTGTTCAAGTCTGATGCTTGTTGGTATTCCCTTTTGTCTTATTCTTCTACCATAAGTTGCCACGTAGGACATAAAGAAAGAGGGAGGAGAAAAGTGTAAATGTGTTGACTGAGAAAAAGCAAATACCACGTAAAACACATTTTTAAATATCTTTATTTAATAAGGGTAAATGAGAAAAAATTAGTTAATTTAATGTATTTCTTGGTTGCAGGTTTAGGATACAAGTGACTTATAATAAGAAACAGAGTAGTACTAATTAGTTCCAGATATACTCCTAGTCCCATTTATAGGGCAGAGAAATAATATATTTTTTGATCCTATTTATAAGGCATTAAGAGAAATTTATGAGGGGAGCCTTTGGGCTTTTGTCTTGAACTCTGTAACTCTCCTTCAAACGAGAAGGTAGTGTTGATATGTGAGGTTAATCCTCGGCAAATAAAATTTGGTATGGCCTAAAGGCTTAGTGGGACAATCTATAGTAGAAGGTAAGATTTAGATTTGAATTGCAGATTTGGATCTCATTGATTATCAAATAGTTCAATATATTATATAGCAATGATGAATTGCAGATTTGGATCTCATTGATTATCAAATAGTCCAGTATATTATATAGCAGTAATGTAAGCTAGTATGAACTAAAGCAGTGACACGTGTTATTATAGTTGTAAGTGAGCAAATGAGTTTTGACTGTTTGACCACATGCATAACAAATTGTTACTAATCAGTTCTAGATATACTTTTTGGTCTTATTTATAGGATAGAGAGATAATATATTTTTTGGTCTTATTTACAAGGCACTAAGAGAAATTTTTTATATGAATGTATAATTTTACCCCTAATTTATTATTGTGTTAACTTTGTTTACAAAGTGGTTGAATTTTAGATGAGAGTTAATAAAATTTAAGGTTTTTCTTGGTTTGTGTGAAACATGCTAGAAGTGACTTATAAATAGGACCAGATGAGTACTAATATTTCTTTTAGTCTACAACTTGGTCTTTTGTGGGAACAAATTGAATTCACAATTGTTTTGCTGCTCTATGGTCTTTAAAGAAATGAGTATCAATGTCAATTTGTGTAATATGTGCATAAAAAATGGGATTTGTTTCTAGTGATGCTGTACTAATGTTATCACACCATATGACAATAGGTCTCTTATGGATATAGGCTTAAAGCCTAGAGTTAGAGTAACAAGCCATGTCGTAGGGCTCTCAAAACAATAACTAAGCTAAATGCACTATAGGGCAACTAACTTAGGTGTCGATCTCTTTGAGAAGCCGATTACAAACTACTAACTAACTAGGTGCTAATTACAAATTAACCAAGAGAAGTGACATATTTGAATTAACCATCCTAAACTAAGAATTGATAATTATTGTTTATGATTTTCTGGTTTTATTATGGAATGGATAATGAATGTAATGAGTCTCCTTGATGGTTGACTTATCTATACTTCCTTGTTGTCACACCTTACTTATATAATATCTTAAACTTTATTTAGAATCATTTTAGATCACATTGGATAGTTTAGAGCTCAAAAATCTCATTTAGGACATTACTTTTCAGAAATTATTGTTCACTGTGCAATTTTCAGATTATAGGTCCAACTTTGAAAAATCATAACCAATTCTAGAAAAATCGTATAAAGGTGTTCCAAAAGACTATGGAAAGCTCTTTCAATTCTTTAAGAAAAAAAATATCTAATTGGACTTACCTTTAACCAATTCGTACAGTTTAATCAATAAAAATTACTGTTTATTTGGTAAAATCTGGAACTTCCAGATTCTGCGCCTCAAATTTAGAAATTCATATCTCCATGTGTACACATCTAATTGAGGTGATCTACCTCTCATTTTAAAGCTTGAGATGTATACTATAAGTCTGCTAAATTTCATGACTTAAATCGTTCATTTCATTGGTCAAACTGGAGTTTGAAACTAACTACTCCAGAACCTACGTTTTATCCTTTAACCACTCTTTACTTTAATTCTTTTTATTTCTTTAGTATACCTAACTTGGGTTTGATCTTTTCCATTTATGTTTATACACTTTTATTTATACCATAAATATTCTAAGCACATACATTCCATTGATGGAATTCATAAACATACTTTACAACGTAGGAGAATTATGCATTGAATATAATCTCAATTATTAATATCAATAATTCTCCACTTTCTTCTCCTTGCTTCTCATGCCATTATTGCCCATCATTGATTGACCTAAATGGTTGGTTATGGAGGCAGGAGATTCAAGAAATCTCAATAGCAAACAATACCATATTAATCATGCTAGATGGATGCTAATGCACTACACACAACTTGTTTATTCTCTTATTAATTAGTGACATATTAACATGCTCAAAGCTAACTTCTTGATGCATGGCCATGGAGATATAATCTACTCATCACAAATAGCAATTACAGTAGTTAAAACATATCACAATAACATTCAAATAACATGTACACAGCAACACACAAGCATACAACATCAAGCAATGACAATAGGTAAGTTCACTATCTTGGACTTCAAGCTTTCCTCTTACTTTTCCTTTGACTCCCTTGACTTTTCAATCATGTGGGCATTCGGTCAACATCAGCAAACATCCTCTTGGATGCTCTAAGGTCCTAAACTTAGTCACATTGATCATATAATCCATTAGAACCACTAGATTACATGAAGTTTAAGACTAGCTCTCTTAAACTCAACCTTTTCTCTAAATTTTGGATTATTGTTCTAACTTCGTAAAAATTGTTCCCTTAGGCCAATCCTACATAATTTTGCCCAAAGAATCCAAATATGAGCTTAGATTAATGAAAATCCAACTCCTTCCCCAAAATCAATTTGGCCGAACCATACCCTGGTGAACTAACCATGAAATCTTTTCAATAACAACTTAAAACCACTTGAAATAACCATGAATCAAAAGGTTTTAACCAAGTTTAACATCAAAATCATCCTCCCCTAAACTTGTATAAATTTGGCCAGCACCTCTCCTTAGGGGATTCCACATTTTTCAGCCATCAAACTCAAGAATACAAAGCAAGAAACAACGCAGAACAACCTACTAACCTTAGATCTAAGCTTGGTTGATCAAAGGTAGGTGTCATCCTCTTGATTATGCTTCAAGAAATAAAATTGCAAGAGTTTCCCCTAGTATTCTCATGTTGGCTGAAATGGAGGGGGAGGAGAGGCTCTATTTATAGCCAAACTTTGGCTTGAATGGACTAAAATGCCCTTGGAGGCTAATAGAAAGAGTAAGGGCAATTTTGAAACTTTAAGTGCACTTTTACATCATCATTACATCATCTTCTTGCATCATCCTTACATTATTCTTCTAGAAGGAGCCAAGTGGTACAAATGTGGTGGAGGAGAAGGGAGATTAAATCCTAGCCATTGGATTAAAACTTAATACTTAAGTTTCTTTTGAATTTACTTGATCCACGTTTCTCCGGCTTTCTTGTGACCTTCCGGAGCTCAAAAAATTCTTCTATATACTCTATAATTTCCCTTTTGTTCTAAAGAATATCTATAAATTTTCTTAGGCCATAACACTTCCTTTAAGCCTTGTATAAAATTTATTTACTAAAATGTCCTTTTATCAATATAATCGGCTTTTTAATTTATTAAAGCCATTCCACTGGTCTTTTGGTTGCAGACTAATTTTATAAATTAGTAAAACCTTTCAACCATTAAATCTCATTTTTGTATACATTTTTGAGGTCTCTTGCTATTTTAAATAATCATCTCAAACGGTATACTTTTTATTGGTTATAATCTCATAAATTCCATTTAAACTGCCTCAGGGTATTTTTGTCATTTCTCTCCACAAAAGAGTCTTAGAATATTATTTCCCATTTTCTTGGGATTTTCTTAGAATTTTTTGTATACTTTTCATCTTTATCCCTGTTGGCCATAACTTTCTGAATTTACAGTTTAGTCCCTGCTTAGACTTAACTTCATACAACCATCTCTTTGAGGTTTCTAACTTACCCCTTGGCCTATTTCTAGTTTCTTTTCTCTTTCTGGGCCCTTGAGACTTTATTGAAACCTCTAACTTTGATTACACCTTAGCCTCTGAAAACTTTTACTTTACAGTTTAGTCCCTAAAACTGTTTTGACTTCCTTTTTCATCTTTAGGACTTCTGCTCAAAAGGGGCTTAGTAACCTACTTTCTTTAGGCTACTTTCAGGGCTTTTTGGCCTAAAAATTGAGATGTGACACTTGTTTTGTTATTTGTTAAGTTCAATTGCATCTTACTAAGCCTACACTCTTAGTACCAAATTAACATTGTTAACCAACTAATTGGTTAATTAGATAAAGTGTCTTTGAACTTAGCTTATATTGAATTCACAGTTAGATTGAACTCATAGAGGTTTTTTAGCTCTTGACCAAACCTAGAGACCTAACACATTCAATTGGAAGCTTCAAAAACATGAACAATCAATTACAATAGGTAAGAGGACTATAAGGCAATTGATTATTCACTAAAGGCAAATCCAATATAAGTAATTAGAATCCAGATCAGGCATACCAGAACCAATCCTCAATACATATATCAATTGAACTACAAGTAACATACACAGAGTAGAAATTGAAATTAAGCACAACTAAACTTCCGTAAGGCTCTAGAAACTCAGAATAGCTTCATCAATCATCAAGGAATAGATGAATTCAGCCGTTCATGACTGGAAAACAGCTCAACCGAGCCTCTGGTCCTCCAATAGCCGTTGAAAATTAATATGAAGATGGAGATGGATAGGATTATGGAAGGAAGGAAGAATAATCAGCGAAACGTGATGGAATGTGGCTAAAAATAGTGTGGAATGGTAGATGGGATGAAACAAGGTGGAGAGAATGAAGAAAAACAAGATTTGGGTGAGAGAAATTTAAATGAGACTGATCTCAAATAGAGGCATGTGATCTGGTTTTAAATATGAAAGTCTAGTCGTCTGCCACGGTGCCTAGCCAAAACGGTTTCGTTTGAATTAATGATGTTATGCTTCTCATGAGGTGAATTCGTCGTGGTGCTTAAGCTAATCTACTATGGCATCTAAGACAGAATGACCAAGATGTTGATAAAACTACCTGAAATGCATACCAACCAAGGGATATATATAAAATCACACAAAACATACAAAAACACATATAGTATATAACAAGAGGGGGTTATTATATGGTATGTAAATTGTAATAAGAGAATTGTGAGGAGAGTTTTTACGCCTCTCGAATGTACATTTGAGTTGTTTCCTTTTGTGTAGGTATGCTCCATAAGACTTATACTCCGTAGAGCTATATTTTCAATTGATCAATACATATTCTCTATTTTGGTCTCCATTAAAGGTATCGAAGTCGGGTTGTGCGAGTGGAGGTATTGCTACTATCAAATGTGATCTGGCCACTATAAAATCCCTAATGGAAAATTGCTTACTAAACTTCAAGCTAGTTAGCATGTCGCTAGGAAGGAGAAGTTCTCTTACAACTCTTTTTGATCCTAAAATGGCTCATGTAGGTTCTCTGATCATTAAAATTGAGAGTAAGTAGAGGTGGTGGTACCAATTTCAATAGTTCCAATTACTGTAAATTCAATCTTCCTTTGTTCCCTTGCGATGAGCTTCTTGGGTGGATTTTTCAGATTGAATGTTAGTTTAAGGTTAACAAGGTCGCTAATTCTAACAAGCTAGATGCAACTGTCCTTTGTTTTGAAGATCATACTCTCAACTAGTTTCAACAGAAGGATATGAGATCTCCAGTAATTGACTGGAAGGAGCTCAAACATGATCTTGTGCTTGTTTTCATCCATCACAATGTAGAAATACTTATGAGATGTTAATGGCTCTTCACCAACATGGTAGCATCTTAGACTACATCACACAGTTTGAGTTATTGTCCATGACATTAAGGAGCTACGATGAGGAGATCTTAATCAGTGCTTTCATGAATGGCTTAAAATTGGACATGAAAGTAGAGCTTTGATTGCTCCATCTCTATATGCTTTTAGAGTACATTGACATGGTTCCAAAGATTAAGGAGCGAAATTGGGTTTTGGACCATACTGCAGATCTAAATGGCATTAGACCTTCTCAGGTTTGGGTTGCAAAAAACGGGTTAGCTAATCGAGTTGTCCTACCCAATGACACTCTCTAGATTAGTCAAGGCCCTCTTGTCACACCTTACTTTATTACCCAATTTTATATCAGGTAGGGGCTTTTGGAACCATTTTCCAATTCATTAAGTCAGGGAATTTTGAATTTTTATATTTATTTTCTCAGGTTACTAGTCATAGTAACCCTAAATTTCTCTAAATTTTGAAAAATCATAACTAATTCTAGAAAAATCAAAATGATAGGGTTCCAAATCCTACTTGAAGCTTGCAATGAGCTCTTCAAGGAAAAAGAATACAATCAAAATATGAGTCCAGCTCATGTGTGCCCAGTTTTAACGTCAAGATGTATTGTTCATTTAGTCATTTTTTTCAATTTTCCAGAATTTATGCCCAACTTTGGAAGGGTAAAAATTTTTGTACAAAACTTCAAATTTTATGAAATGCCACTCATTTTAGAGCTAAAACTATAATATATTGGACTAATAAGTTTTGGCTCCATACTCTATTATTTGCTCAAAATTTTGTAAGGTCAAACTTTGCCCTTAAAAGGTCAACTTTTATCCCTTTTCAAGTAGAACTTATCCAAATTAAGCCATGACCATTCTAACATGATCCAGTCAAATATGTTAGTTAGTGAATTAGGTGATATATAAAACTTGAATTTATAAAATAAATAACCGAATAAAGCAATGGAGACTAGTTTAGAAAGATTTCATCAAAGATAAGCAGAAGAAAAATAATACAAGAGATTATACTGGTTTGGTCTCAACCACTTGACCTACTTCTAATCCTCAGAGTGACTTGGAGTTTTTTACTAAACCCCAAAATTCAATGGGCTTTTGGTGCCCTAGTACAGCAATTGAGCTCATCCTCAATCACTCCCCCCACTCACTGTAAGGTTATAGTCTTCTCAAGAATCCCAAATTCTTGAGTCACTCGTTGAACTCAATAAAATGATTTACAAACTCTGTTAAGAGTGTATATGATAAACATTGAAGCTTAGTACAAAAAACGGAGTATTAAATGCAAAGATTACTTTCAACGGTTGGTAACTTGCTTTATTCACTGCTTCATTCAATGCTCTTCGCGCCATTTATAGTTCGAGACTTTCAATTTTCTATTAGACACAAGAGATTGTAGCCGTTGGGATATCACTTGCATATGTTTGTAGTTGCAATGGTTGTTTGTAATAAATACACTTCTGACATAGTAGCTTGAGTCTATAATATAACCGTTGTGCTTCGTAATCTGCAGAAGTGTCTTGGTAGAGAAGTAAGATTTCTTCAAGAAGGGATATGAGTGAACAACAGAATAGATGATGATCTCTAAATTTTAATATAAGAAGTGAAAATCATGAACCCAAGATCAGATAATTAAAGAGTCAAATTATTGAAGATCTTATCGATAATCCATTAATCGAGAAAGTTATCGATTAAATGAAAGAGAAGCAATTCTAAAATGTAGACTCACTTATCGAAGACATTATAGATCATACAATTTATGGAATAGGTTAACGATAAATAGTGGAATATAGTCAAAGTGAAGTTATAAGGAAAATTCATGTGAAATTAGTTCAAAAGCTTGTATCTTGAAACAGGTGCCTTTGTCAGTTTTTATAAGAATATAAGATGATTGATGAAGGCTGAGAAAAGCTTGAAGATAAGATAGTATCATATTTTTTGAATAGTATCGTGAAGAACAGTTTAAAGAAATGTGTTTGATCTTTATGGAACAGATGATCGATAATTCACTTTATTCAACAGCTTATCGATAATTGAAGTAATTGTGGAAAACCACTTTAAACAAACTTATCTAAAACGTTATCGATGAGTACTTGATCAAACAAGTTATCTGAAAATCTATCTAAAAGACTTTGACAGAGTTAGATAGAAAAACATGACATTAATCGATTAGATGATCGATAAGTGTAATTATCGATTATATGATCGATAATTGTGATTATTTGATTGATAATTGACCGAGTAAAATTTGAAGTAGAGAAATATAGAGTGAAGCTTGATCGAACACATTATCAAACAATGTAACAAGATAAACTTAGATAGTTTTAGAACAAGTTATTGATAAATATGATATTCGATAAGGTAATGGATAATTCCAAAAGTATTCTAAATAGATATGGCTTGAAGTGATCTTGCCAATAATCTGTCACGTGATCAATAATCTCACTTATCCCTAAGGTTATTGATAATAGCTTGTTAACCATGAGAAATTTATCCTTTTTACTTGATAGCTTATCGAACACTTGAATTATTGATCAAGTGATCGATAATTACCTAACAGAAACCACATTCAAGCAAGTTTACCAATGATCAAATAGGTGATCGAAAATATGTTGATCTAACAAGTTATCTAGCATAGTGGTTATACAAGATGTTATCGATAAAACTTAACAGTATCTAAACTCACAGAAAGTCAGTCATTTATCTAACACGTGTTCGATCAACCCAATGATCCAACTTATGATCGAATAACAACTTAACATGTACGTAAAGAAACTCAGCTACTTATTTTGATATCATCAAGACCTTAAATCTAACATTCTCTCCCTTTTTGTGATGACAAAACATAAGATATATAAAGCACATAAAACACAGGAATTAAACAGTTGCCAAAAATTCATAAAAACAGAAATATTAACAGAGCTAAAAAGCAAGTAAGCTGTTAATTAACATTTAAATACTAAAAGAGTGAAAGAGTCATCAACAAAAAATCAAATTGCTATAACATTGAAAGAAGATAAAGAAAAACTAATCTAAATCTAAATCCATATCCTTCTCCCCCTTTTTATCAGCATCAGAGATAGAAGATGTGGAAGGGATAGGAAGATGAGGTAAAGTAAGAGGAAGGGGAAGTGGAGGTAACTAAGAAATTAGAGAGAAAGCTTGAGAGATAGGTGGGAGAGGTTGAGGATGAGAGATAGGAATAAGGGCAAGAGAGGTTGGGAGAGGAACAGTAGATGAAGATGAAGAAGGAGAGGTAGGTACAGTGGTAAGAGGAGATGGAGAAGGAACTGAAGTGGGTTCAGGTTTAGGCTCAGTGTAGGGAGGTGCAGCTGGATGAGTAAATAGATCCTCAAAGGAGAAGAAAGTGCCAAAAAAGTTGGATAATAGTGAGTGGACTAGTCTTTTAACTTCCTGAAGCTCTTTGTCAATGGCATCAAATCTTGAGGAAACTTCCTTTTCCAATATTGCCATTGCTTGTCAGTGAAGGTCGAGAACCTTATATAGTCCTTTAAACTTTCTATCAGATATTTCTCTATATTCTTTAGCAGTATTATACTGTCTGCTCTCAAAAGCTTGAAGTTCATTCTGAAATAGTCCTTAGATGGAAGCTCCATAGAAAGACGGTGTAGAGGTCTGGGTTGGGTCTCAGAGGACTGAACTTCATCTTGACCCCTTGAGGCACTGGTGGCTGGCTGTTTCCCTTTCCCTTTCTTTGCCTTCTTTTGTAATTGATGGAAGGGCTATGGAATCCTCATTTTGTTCAATTGAGTAGTTTTAAAGAAAGGGATTTTCTTCTTGGTGTCTCCAGGTTCCAGGTGGAAAATGTTATACACTTGGAGAAAATATGAAGCTAATTAAGGGTAAGGAATGGGGGTTGCCTTGGATTTGAACATTGTGAAGTTCTTGATCTCGCTATAGATTAGTGCCCCAATGTTGATCTTCTCCCCACTTATAATTCTGGCCAGCAGTATATAGTTCTCTTGGGTTAAATGTGAAAAGCTCCCTGATTTATTGCCTATGTTCCTAGAGTAAATAAAGCGGATTATCCTAAAATAATCACATATTTGGCTAGGGGGAAATCTATGTTCTCTAAGGTATGTATCACTCTGCATTATAATTTTATAGGCCTTTACAGGATTCATTTCAGGCCCTCTTACATGCTCCTGAGTACCCAATAGTTCATTAATCTTCACAGGGTCTAGTGTGATAGTTCGGCCTCTAAGCTTGGTGGTGATAAAGCTTTTTATTAGTTTTTCCTTTTCATCATATGCATCATTCACCTCCATCTTACAGTAAAACCTCCTAACCACCTTTGGACAGTAATCCCCTTAAATGGTTAACCAATTCGTGTAGTATTCTATGGGCTCAGACAAATCCAACCTAATTTTCTCATTTTTCTTTAACATTTCTAAGTTTACAGAAACTACTGGACAAAATTTTCTTATGGTAAAGTCAGTTTTGTATTTTCCTGAGTTTACCGCTTCATCTAACTTACCCACTAGAAATTCTTAACAAGATTAAGAGGGATTACCTTGAATTGGAGCTTAATGAGATACTCCTTTACTGGCCCTCTGTTTCTTCCTTCTCGGCTATTTAGAAACTATCAGACCAATAGCACCATCCACAACTTTCTAAACGGAGATTTTTTCATCGGACTCAGTTTTTGATCCTTTAGAAACTACAAGCAGTTTGGATTTTAACCAAGTCTTTCTCTTGGTCAGATTTTCAACGTGCCACTCCTTTGTGGTTTATCTTGTCGAACTTGGGTCTGTACTTTGTTTTGGCACTTGATGGTGTTGTTTCTTTAGATGGAGTCCGCCTTTTAGTACTCTCTTCTTGACTTGAACCAGGTTGTTTAACTTGGGCTATTTTTGTGTAATCTTGGTTTCTGAGAGAAATGTTTGGTGATTTTTGAGAGAGGATGGGTTAAGCATTGAAAGAGCTTAGAAGGTGTTTTCAGATGAAGTTTTGTGAGAAATTTAATGCTCCGTTTGGATGAAGAGAAAAGTTAGGAGGAGAGAAAATAGAGAGAAGAGAAAACTGAAGAGAAAATATTATCTTTCTTTATGTTTGGATGCATGAGAGAAAATAGGAAGGAAAGAAAATGAGTAAATATGTGAATGACTAAAATACCTTTATTCTTGTATCAAAATGTATCATGTTATAAATTAAATTAAATATCATAATAAAAAAATCTTATTAGTGTTAATATCATTAAATAATTTAAAATCAAATTATTTGATAAAAATTTATTACCATGTGATTATATTGAAAAACCAAATAATTTAGTAAAAAATATTCTTTTTAAAGGTGAAAATAAAAAAAAAGTGGATAATTTTTTTAAAATCAAACATAATGAAATGATACAAATAAATTACTTATTATTTAAGATTATTAATAAATAGTAAAAATTTAATATAAAAGTTGAAAGAGATGAAGAAATTATACATATATATATATATATATAACTTGTGCGGATTTCTTGCATTGTTCATTGAATGTAAAAGAATGGAGTTCATATGTAGCTTTTGATTTTAGCTACAATATAATGAGATAATCTTGTTGAATTATGAAGTAGTCATAAGTAAAATAAAAAAAAAAAACTTGTATTAAAGGTGGAATGTGATATTCTTAGACTATATTTGAGGAGGGCATACAGGGAATATAAGTTTTCTTCTCATTTTCTCTCCACATATGGAGAGAAAATTTGGAGAGAAAATAAAATGGGTCCCACATCCTATTTTCTCCTCTACTTTTCTTTCCTCTCACTTTTCTCCCCTCATCCAAATAGAGGAAAACTCATTTCTTCTCCTATTTTCCTCTTTCATTTTCTTTCCTCCCCCATTTTCTCTCCATCCAAACATGGTACAAGAATAGGAGAGATTTTGACCGTTGTTAGAAAACAAGGGTAACGGTTATCGAGTTAGGGTTCTGAAACAAACAAAGGAATTTCAAAAACATAACATTAAAAACCCTAAGAATTATCGATCAGATTATTGATTATGTGCATGATCGATCAGCCGTTTGATAATTTTGAAGAACATAAGAACACGATGAACAATTATGGAACACGTTGTGGAACAAGCATATAATCGAACACATTATGGATACTTTACAGTCAGAAACCATACTTGCATGTGTTGATCAATAATGTTATCGATAAAAGAGATGTTCGATTAGATCAGGGTTACCTTTTGGACTGCTTTTCTGCTTAGGCACAGAATTTTCTTTCAGTTGATCAATCATGTGTTCGATAATCTAGATTATAGAACAAGTTATCCATAATTTGCCAAGTGACATTCTCCACATGCTTCAGTAATCGATGATCTAATCCATAAATGCTATTATCGATCAAGTGATTGATAAATAGAGCAACTTTTGAACTCTAATTATCGATGTCTTCTTTGAATATCTTCTTCTCTATTTATCTCTATTTTTTAATGTCAAAACAGAGTTTTCTGCAAAGTAAATTTCTATCCATTCTGATGCTTAAGTAAGCTTTTTGATCATCAAAACACAAAAACTAAATACTCAAAATAAAGAGATGTTATAGAATTTCCTACAACTCATTGGGATTTACCATTCTCAATTTTTATTTGAAGTAATTGAATTTCTGTTGGTCAAGGGGCTTCGTGAAAATGTCTGCAACTTGATATTCAGTAGGAATGAATTCTACCTTCATGTCTTTCTTTTGAACATAATCCCGAATGAAGTGATGTCGAATATCAATGTGTTTAGTTCGGGCATGATGGACAGGATTCTTTGATAAACTGTTGTACTCGTGTTGTCGCAGAGAATTGGGATTTCCTTTAATTTGATTCCCAAATCTTGTAGCTGCTATTTTAACCATAATATTTGAGCACAACAGCTTGTAGTGGCAACATATTCTGATTTTGTAGAAGATATGGCCACAGTGTTTTGTTTCTTGCTTGACCATAAAACCAGGAAACCTCTAAGAAATTGACATTGTCCACTCGTACTTTTTTTATTTGTCTTGTAACCTCTATGATCAGCATTTGAGTATCCTATTAAGTATTCTGCTCTATTCTTTGGATACCATATCCCCAGATTTGGTGTTCCTGTAAGATATCTAAGAATTCTCTTAACGGCTTCTGCATGTGATTCCTTAAGGGCTGACTGACATCTAGCACACATCCCTATGTTGAATTGAATATCTGGTCTACTTGTTGTGAGATAGAGTAGTGATCTAATCATTCTTCTATACTTAGTCAAATTCACATCCTTGACCTTCTCGTCCGCACCCAGAGAAATTGTAGAGCTCATTGGAGTATTTGCACCTTTTGCCTTATCGAAACCATATTTCTTTAGAAGCTCTCTCAGGTACTTCGTTTGTGATATAAATATGCCATTCTTCCTTTATTTGATTTGTAATCTAGGAAAGAAGTTCAATTCTCCCATCATAGACATCTCGAATTCTCCTTGCATTAACTTGGCAAATTATTGACAAAGATCCTTATTAGTAGTACCAAATATGATATGATCTGCATAGACTTGAACAATTAAGAGTTCCTTTCTATTTCTTTTTATGAAGAGTGTTGCATCGACTTTGCCTCTTTCCAAATCTTTTTCTATCAGAAAATTGCTAAGACGTTCATATCAAGCTCTAGGTGCCTATTTCAATCCATATAAAGCTTTTTTCAATTTATAAACATGATCAGGAAGATTTGGATCTTCAAATCCAGGAGGTTGTTCAATGAAAACTTCTTCTATAATATAACCATTCAAAAAAGCACTTTTAAGATGCATTTGATATAATTTGAAATCTTTTATATAGATAAAGGCTAAGAGTACTTGTATGGCTTCCAATCTAATTACTAGAGCATATGTTTTCTCGTAATCAATACCTTCTTTTTGATTATAGTCTTTTGCCACTAATTTGGCTTTATTCCTAACAATTTGTGCAGATTCTTCGAGCTTATTCTTGAATACCCATTTGATGCCTATGACTGGATGGTCATTAGGTTGGGGTACCAAGTCCCAAACTTGATTCCTCTCAAATTGGTTTAGCTCTTCTTGCATTGCTGCTATCCAAAATTCATCGGATAGGGCTTTGTCGATATTGGAAGGTTCAATATTCGAGATAATTGCAAAGAAACACACTTTATTGAATACTTGTCTCTGAGTTTTGACCTCTTCATTGATTTCACCAATGACTTGATCTATAGGATGGTCTTTATTATGTCTCCAAGCCTTAGGTTTATCTAGATTATCTTGAGAAAACATTTCATTGGAATTATCTTTATTTTCTTTGTTTTTCACAAAAGGCATTTTGTTGGAAGACTTGTTTAGACTCAATTTTTCAAGACCTTGAACAATCTTAGCATCATCATCTAGAAGTTTTGAAATTGACTCAGTTTCAACCAACACGACATGAATTGATTCTTCAATAGTAAAAGTTCTTTTATTAAAGACTCAACACTTATTATTTCTCAAACTAGAGTTGTTGTTGGCAATTAAAATTATGAAAATAATGCCAATTTCTGCTAAAACTTAAGTTATTGTGAATAACTTTTCAACACTTGTTATTTTTTATACTAGATTTGTTATTGATAACTAAATTGTAAAATAATACCAGTTTCTACTAAAACTTAAGTCATTGTGAATAACTCTTCAACACTTATTATTTTTTATACTAAAACCTGGCATTGATAACTAAATTGTGAAAATAATGTCAATTTCTACTAAAAATTGAGTTAATGCCAATTTTCACAATTTAGTTGTCAACTCGAAAGCTCTCATGTGCATTGCATGGGTGTGTAATTTATGACTAATTTTGTCATAATTTTATAATGAACACAAAATTTGTTCATAGATTTTTTTTATGAAATGAGTGAAAACAAGTATTTATTGGGAAATTACAACAATGTTATTACTAATAACAAAAAAAAAATCCAGTATGTGAGGGGTGCTGTATAGATGAGGTAAACACGGGCTGGAAATAGGAAATTATTGTTGGCGGCAGCACCTACAAGATAAAAGTTAATCCGAGTCACGTCCTAAAGACGCTGTCCTTAAGAGCTATTCCGCAATCACAGGTGGATAAGGATGCGGCACTTCCAGGATTAAACGGATCCTTCCTGTAAAACACAGTGAGCAGAACAGCAGAAGATAGTAGTAAACTTAGTAGGTAAGAGAGCACACAAGAGGGGGAAGAGAGGAGCTTGAAAACTTTAGAGCTATGTCTCTTTGCACCTCTAGCCAATGCCTCTTATATAGGCTCCAAGATATGAACGTTTTCTTGCCTCTTAATGATAAAATTTCAGTTTTGAACTTTGAAGACATTGAATGACTTGATTGCATGATTTGAACCATTGGAGGCAAGGAAATGGAGCATTCCGTTTAAATTTTCAAAATCATCATTCAATATATTAAAAATGTTTAAAAGCTTTCAAGGTGTTGCTCCATTTTGAATTGATGATTAAATCATCCAAACGGTGGCATTGCGGTTTCATAATGCATTGAAATCGTTTGGCACTTTAAGTACAATAAAAATCCACCGTTTGATATTTGAAATCTTCAACACCCATTAAGAATTTTTATTGCTCCATGTTTAAGGCATTAAAACTATTCAATATTCAATTTTTCTTTATTAATACTCAATTTGTTTTTATCTTCCCACATTCCTAATTAATGTAGGATCCTTTCTTTGACACATCCAAAAAAAATATTACAACAATTATGTATAGAAGGAGCAAACTACGTAAATCTGGCTTTTGATCCGTTCGTGCTGGAGATGAAGAATGATGGCCAGCCTAGGGTAGAGTGCAGTCATGAGAAGAACGATGATGTACATGTGAAAGATAATTAAAGCTATTAATGAAACCAGTTGTACGTGTGACGGGCTTGGGCTTGGCTCCACTGTGGCTAATAGGGGAAGAGAGTAATGGCACAGAGCAGGATATCTTCGAGCGGACGTTACATCATTTTGTGACAATAAATCTTTGGAATATCAAAATTTTCACCGGTGGGGGTTTTGCATTTTAGATTTTGAGAGTTGATAGGATACTCACGAATCCAATGACCTTGTTGGCTGCATTAGAAGCATCAGTTTGTATGAAAAAGGAAAGAGAAGGGGAGGATGTGATGAAAAAGAAAAAAACAAAAGAAGCAAGATATTTTTATATTTTTTCTAATACTTCATAACTCATTTAAAACCTTGTTCTTAGTAGCAATTTTGTGAATTAAAGAACCTAAAATTATACTTTTATATATTTTAAGGTTTTTTATTGCAATTTTTTCCAAAACAATTGCTGATCACCAGACTACTAGGCGCCGGTTGCTGGCACCAGTTGGTGAGGTTGACTTTAGGCCTTTTAAAAACATAATAAAAGGTAACATTATAAATTTACTGATATCTTAAAATTCAATTTAGTTACTCTATCTCATTTGGAATTTGTTAAAGTCAGGTGACCTTTTTTGTTTTTTAAAATTCACCTCTATTTTGCTTTAATTTTCCTATATTTTAATAGACTTGCAAATCATGAAGCAAAAAGACAAGAAAATGGGGATGTGAACTTGGTGAGACCCATGTTGCTCTTGGTATGCTCCGGTGCTTGTAAAGTTCGTAAGGTCGATTCTTTTTATCGATTTTTTCTTGAGGAAACTTTACTGCCTTAAAAAATATTTTTTGGGGGGGGGGTTGTTCCTTCAAAAGTCGGTTCTTCTTTTTTTGACCAGTTTCAAAAGTCGGTTGTTACTGTGAGATATTTGTCACCAGGAGAAGTTCGCGTTATTAATTAATTTTCGTTTGCCCTGGAATCTCTCTTGCCTCAGTGGTAGAGTATTTCTTCGTTATTTAATTTTTGATGGATAAAGGGAAAGCTGTGACGACTTTGACAACTTCGTTGCAAAAGCTCGATTTGAATCCCGGATCCAATAACAATTCCAAGCCCTCAAGTATCTTCGCCGACCCTCATTTTTCCGGTACCTTTCTTCCCTCTCGGGATGGTATGGATTTTTGATGTACCGTTTTGTGTCAGTATTTCGTGTTAGAGGTAAAGCCTTAAAATTTCAAGCTCTATGACGAAACCTACTTTGGTTTTGGAATTTTTTTCTTTTTTGGTTTGTACAGTCATGGTTTTCGTTGGGGATCGACATGATATTGCGAAAATAACTAACTTCAAAATGATGTTGTTCTGAGTGTTAGCAGTGGATAATATGGAAAGGATTTGTGTGTTTTGTGCTTGATAGCCTCCAGATTTGCTGGACCAGTCGGCTTATGCCTTGGAGTTGTTGGCAGGCATTCATTTTTTACCTTATTCATCACACTCTTGACTTGTCATTTTGTTTTCATCATCAGCTCATGCTAATCTTTGATGATTGTTACACTGTGCTGGTTTTAGTTTTAGACTTGACAAGAGTGATCAAAATCTGGTTCTGCATACTATTTCGCACAATGCCAAACTATTTATATTGCGATTCATTTCTGACGTTAGGCTTGGAAAATGGTTCTTATATGTAGTCTCCCTACCTAAGAAGACAAAGCCTCCAAGTTTAGTCAGTTTATGCCTTGGAGTTGTTGGTAGGCATTTACAGGATATCATTGCTGATTTGGTGAGATTGCTATCAACCTGCCAGCTGATATAAAGGTAGTGTACCAGAACACTTTCCTTTCATAAATTCTGAAAGTAAAAGTTTTGAGCATATGGCTAGTGCATTTCAGATGTAACATATAGCATAAGGACAAACCTCTCTATTTCTCAATATCAGAATTATTGCAATCCTGAGAGAAGATATTGTTTTTCTTAGGTTAAAAGCTACCAGGAAATTTGTCAATTAATATACTAACATGAACCTCTTTCCTTCTTTGTGCTGTTTATCTGTTACTGGGTGACTAAGCCACTGGAAAAAGGGCCTTCTTTTAGTTCATAGGCCTTCAATCTTATTATTCATGGTAAGTGGTGTGTCGTGAAAGATGAGAAAGGTAGGAGAGAGAATTTTTCCTTAATAGTACTCTGAATTAAGTTACTTCCTACGCTGTCACTAATTACAATCTCATTCATTTTTATAGGTATCAGTCCCATCCCAAGTCTAATGGCTACTTTACTAATTAGCTATAACTCACTATTTCCTTTTCAAAAAATGATACATCAGTTACCCTGCGGGCCGAAAAACGCTTGATCTCAAGGGTCTGAAAAATTGAAAGTAGGGTGCTGTTTATGCAACTCGAACAGTGAAACCCAGCTTGCCTCTTCATTTGGTAGGCCTTGCCATTGAACCAAAATTTCTGTGATGATATGTCCCTTCTTTTTTCCCATTATTTTGTTTAAAATTCTTTTGGTATTAATTCTGAAGTTGGAGTAGGCCAATCTTCTAGTGGATGGCGTTGCTTTATAGTAGGATCTGGACATAGCTTTAGTAGTGAGATATGGAAGGTAGGGTGAACTATAGATTCTTGTGGGAGCTCCAATCTGTAAGCCGCTGGACCCACTTTTTGTAAAATTCTGTAGGTCCCAAAATACCTTTTGGCTAATTTTTGCGGACTTATTGTTGCTGTAGAAATTTATCCATAGTGTTTTAGCTTAAGGAAAACCCACTGCCCTATTTCAAACTCCCTGTCACTCCTCTGCGCATCAGCTTTCTGTTTTATTCTATTAACAGCCCTGTTTAAGTGATGTTTGACCACCAATAGAGCTTCCTCCATTGCTGTAAATGATCTATCAAGCATTTCCACTGCTGCAGATCTTCTATAAGGAATATGGGCTGATGGTTGCTACTCATGGACTGATGGTTGCTACTTATATAATACTCATAAGGAGTAGCTTTGGTTGATGTATGGAAAGCGGTATTGTACCACCATTCAGCCAAAGATAACCATTTGTACTTACCCTTTGGCTTTTCCCAACACACAAAATGTAGATAGGTCTCTAGACAATGGTTTAAGACCTGTGATTGGCCATCTGTTTTGAGGTTGATATGAAGAGATTAGTTTCTGGCCAATCTATAATATTTTCAGATACTCCTTCTAAAAATTGCTTTTGAAAAGATAGGATCACTATCACTTATGCTTGCTTAATCTGTCAACTTCTACCTAAATAGCATCCTTCCTATTAGATTTAGGTAGGCCCTCAATTAAATACATTGTCACACTCTCCCCAATCTTATTAGGAATAGGAATAGGTTGTAACAGCCCCAGATATAACCCTTCACTTCTTGAAGCAGCTTTTTTCCAACAAAACAGCTTTATGTTCTTTGATAAGTGGCCTGCACACCTGAATGACCGCCTTGAGGGCTCGCATGAAGCCATTCTAAGATTTTCTGCCTTGAGGATTATTTCCTATCACCGACCTTCCATTTTTCCTCAAGAAAGTGCCATCCCAAGTATATTTCCCCACAGCTCCTTGTTGTTGCTGTAAATGGGAGATTGAGGTTTCTTAAATCACCATCATCCTCCCACTCTAGTATTTCCAGCAAGAGTTCATTAGAGCAAGTAGAGAGTGTCATCTGCATAACCTCCATTTTTGGCATATGAGAAAGAGCATCGTCCACATTGTTGACATTTCCCTTCTTATAATGTATCTCATAGTCATATCCCATGAGTTCCCCAACACATCAAGAAAGAGGTCTTCAATTTCTGATCCAACAATATTTCAGACTTTGTTGATCAGTTTTGATGATGAATTTCTTCTCCTCAAGATATTGGTGCCAATGCTTAATCGCTTGAACAACCACCAGCAACTCGTTTGCATAGATTAAGAGATTTTGGTTCCCAGGAGCCCAAGGATTTACTGAAAAATGCAAAGGTTGGCCCTGCTGCATCAAAACTGCACCTAACCTACTACCACATGCATTTATTTGTGCTACAAACATCTTGGAAAAGTCTGAAAGAGCTAGAACTGGTGCTGTCACTAGAGTTATCTTGGATAATATGGAGGTTGCAGCAGTTGAATCTGACCATGGGAAGTTATTTTTCTTCAGCAATTTTGTTAGAGACCGTCTTAATTCACCATGTTGCTCCATAAAACTTCGGTAATACCCAACCAACCTTAAAGATGACTGTAATGGCTTCACTGTTGTAGGTTCTGGCCAATCCAGAATGCTTTCATCTTCTTCGGGTTTAGTTGGAACTCCACCATTGCTAATAATATGCCCAAGATACTCCACTTTGGTTGCAGCAAGGGTTAACTTGCTTTCCTTAACAAAATAACCATGTTTCCTCAAGATTCTTAATGCCTCCTTCAAGTGCTGCACATGAGATGGGCTATACACAAGCATATCATCAAAACCACTACCACAACTTCCTTAAATGCTCTCTAAATATGTTGTTCATTGCCCCTTGAAATGTTGCAGTCACATTTGTAAGACCAAATGGCATTACTAACCATTCATAGTGCCTCACATGTGTCTTAAAAGCAGTCTAAGCATCTTTAGGCTCCATACAAATCTGATGGTACTTGGCATGCAGATACCTT